>NW_027512021.1:0-18622 GCF_048772815.1 Callospermophilus lateralis | reverse complement strand
ATACGTGGTGGTAATGACAAGTACACAAATCCCACTTGGCTCACCACATTTTGTTCTTCAAATTTGAAGCGTTCGTTTACAGTATCAGTTTATATTTTTAGGTTTCCCTCTGTTCTCTTCTATATACATAGATGAATTTGGAAATCTAAATCCAACATGGATTGTAGTAGCTCTTTGAAACTTGACAAAATAAAGGAGTTCTCAGTTTTCTCTCTATGGCTTGTTTCTTCTTCAAGTTGCCCTAGGCACAGACTGTGGAAAAGCACTTTCATTGAGAGGGATTGCCAAGCTTCTAAGAAATACCGAGTTTCTAAAATACCAGCAAATATTTTTTCACCCAAACTTGAGGGTACTTGGTGGTAATGATCAGTACAAAAATTCCACTTGGCTCACCAAATTTTGTTCTTCTAGGTTGAAGCGTTCGTCCACAGTAGCAGTTTTTATATTTAGCTTTCCCTCTGTTCTCTCTTACATAGATAGAAGAATTTGGAACTCTAAATCCAACATGAATTGTAGTAGCTCTTTGAAACTTGACAAAATAAAGGAGTTCTCAGTTTTTTCTCTATGATTTGTTTCCTCTTCAAGTAGCCCTAAGGAGAAACTGGGGAAAAGCACTTTCATTGAAAGGGTTTTCCAAGGTCCCAAAAAATTACGGGTTTCCGAAATACCAGCAAATATTTTTTCACCCAATCTTGATGATACTTGGTGGTAATTACAAATACACAAATCCCACTTGGCTCACCAAATTTTGCTCTTCTAGGTTGAAGCGTTCGTTTACAAGAGCAGTTTTTATTTTGAGGTTTCCCTCTGTTCTCTCCTATATAGATAGATGAATTAGGAACTCTAAATCCAACATGGTTTGTAGTAGCTCTTTGAATCTTGACAACATAAAGGAGTTCTCAGTTTTGTCTCTATGGTTTGTATAGTCTTCAAGTAGCACTAAGCAGAGACTGTGGAAAAGCACTTTCATTGAAAGGCGTTTCCAAGCTTGTAAGAAATAACTAGTTTCCGAAATACCAGCAAATACTTTTTCACCCAATCTTGATGATACTTGGTGGTAATGACAAGTACAAAAATCCCACTTGGCTCACCAAATTGTGTTCTTCTTGGTTGAAGTGTTCGTTTACAGTAGCAGTTTATATTTTTATGTTTCCATCTGTTCTCTCCTATATGGATAGCTGAATTTGGAACTCAAAATCCAGCATGGTTTGTAGTAGCGCTTTGAAACTTGACAAAAAAAAGTAGTTCTCAGTTTTGTCTCTATGATTTTTTTCCTCTTCAAGTAGCCCTCAGCAGAGACTATGGAAAAGCACTTTCATTGAAAGGAGTTGCCAAGCTTCCAAGAAATTAAGAGTTTCCGAAATACCAGCAAATACTTTTTCACCCAATCTTGATGATACGTGGTGGTAATGACAAGTACACAAATCCCACTTGGCTCACCAAATTTTGTTCTTCTAGGTTGAAGCGTTCGTCTACAGTAGCAGTTTTTATATTTATGTTTCACTCTCTTCTCTCCTATATAGATAGATGAATTTGGAACAGTAAATCCAACATGGTTTGTAGTAACTCTTTGAAAATTGATAAAATAAAGGAGTTCTCTGTTTTGTCTCTATGATTTGTTTTCTCTTCAAGTAGCCATAAGCAGAGACTGTTGAAAAGCACTTTCATTGAAAGGAGTTCCCAATCTTAAAAGAAATTACGAGTTTCCGAAATTCCAGCAAATACTTTTTCACCCAATCTTGATGATACGTGGTGATAATGACACGTACGCAAATCCCACTTGACTCACCAAATTTTGTTCTTCTAGGTTGAAGCGTTCGTTTAGAGTAGCAGTTTTTATTTTTAGGTTTCACTTTGTTCTCTACTATATAGATAGATGAATTTGGAACTCTTAATTCAACATGGTTTGAAGTAGCTCTTTGAACCTTGACAAAATAAAGGAGTTCTCAGTTTTGATCTATGGTTTGTTTCCTCTTCAAGTAGCCCTAGGCACAGACTGTGGAAAAGCACATTTATTGAGAGGGGTTGCCAAGCTTCTAAGAAATAACGAGTTTCCGAAATACCAGCAAATATTTTTTCACCCAATCTTGATGATACTTGGTGGTAATGATCAGTATACCAATCCAACTTGGCTCACCAAATTGTGTTCTTCTAGGTTGAAGCATTCGTCTACAGTAGCAGTTTTTATATTTAGGTTTCACTCTGTTCTCTTCCATATAGATAGATGAATTTGGAATTCTAAATCCAACGTGGTTTGTAGTAGCTCTTAGAATGTTGCTGAAATAATGTAGTTCTCAGTATTGTCTCTATGGTTTGTTTCCTCTTCAAGTAGCCCTTGGCACAGACTGTAGAAATGCACTTTCATTGAAAGGGGTTGCCAAGCTTCTAAGAAATAACGAGTTTCCGAAATACCAGCAAATATTTTTTCACCCAATCTTGATGATACTTTGTGGTATTGATCAGTATACCAATCCCACTTGGCTCAGCAAATTGTGTTCTTCTAGGTTGAAGCATTCGTCTACAGTAGCAGTTTTTATATTTAGGTTTCACTCTGTTCGCTTCCATATAGATAGATGAATTTGGAACTCTAAATCCAACATGGTTTGTAGTAGTTCTTTGAAACTTGTCAAAATACAGGAGTTCTGAGTATTGTCTCTATGGTTTGTTTCCTCTTCAAGTAGCCCTACGCACAGACTTTGGAAATGCACTTTCATTGAAAGGGGTTGCCTAGCTTCCAAGGAATAACGAGTTTCCGAAATACCAGCAAATATTTTTTCACCCAATCTTGATGATACTTGGTGGTAATGATCAGTACACAAATCCCACTTGGCCAACCAAATTTTGTTCTTCTAAGTTTAAGCGTTCGTCTACAGTAGCAGTTTTTATATTTAGGTTTTACTCTGTTCTCTCCTATATAGATAGATGAATTTGGAACTCTAAATCCAACATGGTTCGTAGTAGCTGTTTGAAACTTGACAAAATAAAGGAGTTCTCAGTTTTTTCTCTATGGTTTGTTTCCTCTTCAAGTAGCCCTATAAACAGACTGTGGAAAAGCACTTTAATTGAGAGCAATTGCCAAGCTTCTACGAAATAACGAGTTTCCGAAATACCAGCAAGTATTTTTTCACCCAATCTTGATGACACTTGGTGGTAATGATAAGTCCACAAATCGCACTTGGCTCTTCAAATTTTGTTCTTCTAGGTTTAAGCGTTCGACTACAGTAGCAGTTTTTATATTTATGTTTCACTCTGTTCTCTCTTATATAGATAGATGAATTTGGAACTCTAAATCCAAGATGCTTTGTAGTAGCTCTTTGAAACGTGACAAAATACAGGAGTTCTCAGTATTTTCCCTATCGTTTGTTTCCACTTCAAGTAGCCCTAGGCACAGACTGTGGAAATGCACTTTCATTGAAAGGGGTTGCCAAGCTTCCAAGTAATAACGAGTTTCTGAAATACCAGCAAATATTTCTTCACCCAATCTTGATGATACTTGGTGGTAATGATCAGTACACAAATCCCACTTTGCCACCAAATTTTGTTTTTCTAGGTTTAAGAGTTCGTCTACAGTAGCAGTTTTTATATTTAGGTTTGACTCTTTTCTCTATTATATAGATAGATGAATTTGGAAGTCTAAATCCAACATGGTTTGTAGTACCTGTTTGTAACTTGAGAAAATAAGGAGTTCTCAGTTTTATCTCTAAGGTTTGTTTCCTCTTCAAGTAGCCATATGCACAAACTGTGGAAAAGCACTTTCAATGTGAGGGGTTGCCAAGCTTCTACGAAATAACGAGTTTCCGAAACACCAGCAAATATTTTTTCAACCAATCTTGATGATACTTGGTGGTAATGATAAGTCCACAAATCGCACTTGGCTAAACAAATTTTGTTCTTCTAGGTTTAAGCGTTCGTCTACAGTAGCAGTTTTTATATTTAGGTTTCACTCTGTTCTCTCTTATATAGATAGATGAATTTGGAACTCTAAATCCAACATGGTTTGTAGTAGCATTTTGAAACTTGACAAAATGAAGAAGTTCTCAGTTTTTTCTCTATATATTGTTTCCTCTTCAAGTAGCCCTAGGCAGAGACTGTGGAAAAGGACTTTCATTGAGAGGGGTTGCCAGGCTTCTAAGAAATAACGAGTTTCCGAAATACCAGCAAATATTTTTTCACCCAATCTTGAAGATACTTGGTGGTAATGACAAGTACACAAATCCCACTTGGCTAACCAAATTTTGTTCTTCTAGGTTGAAGCATTCGTTTACAGTAGCAGTTTATATTTTTAGGTTTCCCTCTGTTCTTTCCTATATAGATAGATGAATTTGGAACTCTAAATCCAACATGGTTTGTAGTAGCTCTTTGAAACTTGACAAAATAAAGGAGTTCTCAGTTTTGTCTCTATGATTTGTTTCCTCTTCAAGTAGCCCTAAGCAGAGACTGTGGAAAAGCATTTTCATTGAAAGGGTTTGCCAAGCTCCAAAAAAAATACGGGTTTCCGAAATACCAGCAAATATTTTTTCACCCAATCTTGATGATACTTGGTGGTAATTACAAGTAAACACAACACTTGGCTCACCAAATTTTGATCTTTTAGGTTGAAGCGTTCGTTTACAAGAGCAGTTTTTATTTTTAGGTCTCCCTCTGTTCTCTCCTATACAGATAGATTAATTTGGAACTCAAAATCGAACATGGTTTGTAGTAGCTCTTTGAAACTTGACAAAATAATATGTTCTCAGTTTTGTCTCTATGGTTTGTTTCCTCTTCTAATAGCCCTAAGCAGATACTGCGGAAAAGCCAAGTTTGCAAGAAATTACGAGTTTCCGAAATACTAGCAAATATTTTTTCACCCAATCTTGATAATACGTAGTGGTAATGATTAGTACACAAATCCCACTTGGTTCACCGAATTGTGTTCTTCTATGTTGAAGTGTTCGTTGACACTAGCAGTTTATATTTGGAGGTTTCCCTCTGTTCTCTCCTATATAGATAGCTGAATTTGGAACTCTAAATCCAGCATGGTGTGTAGTAGCGCTTTGAAACTTGACAAAAAAAAGTAGTTCTCAGTTTTGTCTCTATGATTTGTTTCCTCTTCAAGTAGCCCTAAGCAGAGACTGTGGAAAAGCACTTTCATTGAGAGGGGTTGCCAAGCTTCTAAGAAATAACGAGTTTCTGAAATACCGGCAAATATTTTTTCACCCAATCTTGATGGTACTTGGGGGTAATCGTCAGTACACCAATCCCCCTTGGCTCACCAAATTTTGTTCTTCAAGGTTGAAGCGTTCGTCTACAGTAGCAGTTTTTATATTTAGGTTTCATTCTGTTATCTTCTATATAGATAGATGAATTTGGAACTCTAAATCCAACATGGTTTGTAGTAGTTCTTTGAAACATGACAAAATACAGGAGTTCTGAGTATTGTCTCTATGGTTTGTTTCCTCTTCAAGTAGCCCTAGGCACAGACTGTGGAAATGCACTTTCATTGAAAGGGGTTGCCAAGCTTCCAATGAATAACGAGTTTCCGAAATACCAGCAAATATTTTTTCACCCAATCTTGATGATACTTGGTGGTAATGATCAGTACACAAATCCCACAGGGCCAACCAAATTTTGTTCTTCTAAGTTTAAGCGTTCATCTACAGTAGCAGTTTTTATATTTAGGTTTCACTCTGTTCTCTCCTATATAGATAGATGAATTTGGAACTCTAAATCCAACATGGTTTGTAGTAGCTGTTTGAAACTTGACAAAATAAAGGAGGTCTCAGTTTTGTCTCTATGGTTTGTTTCCTCTTCAAGTAGCCCTATAAACAGACTGTGGAAAAGCACTTTAATTGAGAGCGGTTGCCAAGCTTCTACGAAATAACGAGTTTCCGAAATACCAGCAAGTATTTTTTCACCCAATCTTGATGATACTTGGTGGTAATGATAAGTCCACGAATCGCACTTGGCTCAACAAATTTTGTTCTTCTAGGTTTAAGCGTTCGTCTAGAGTAGCAGTTTTTATATTTATGTTTCACTCTGTTCTCTCTTATATAGATAGTTGAATTTGGAACTCTAAATCCAACATGCTTTGTAGTAGCTCTTTGAAACGTGACAAAATACAGGAGTTCTCAGTATTGTCCCTATTGTTTGTTTCCACTTCAAGTAGCCCTAGGCACAGACTGTGGAAATGCACTTTCATTGAAAGGGGTTGCCAAGCTTCCAAGAAATAACGAGTTTCTGAAATACCAACAAATATTTCTTCACCCAATCTTGATGATACTTGGTGGTAATGATCAGTACACAAATCCCACTTTGCCACCAAATTTTGTTTTTCTATGTTTAAGAGTTCGTCTACAGTAGCAGTTGTTATATTTAGGTTTCACTCTGTTCTCTCTTATATAGATAGATGAATTTGGAAGTCTAAATCCAACATGGTTTGTAGTACCTGTTTGTAACTTGAGAAAATAAAGGAGTTCTCAGTTTTATCGCTAAGGTTTGTTTCCTCTTCAAGTAGCCATATGCACAAACTGTGGAAAAGCACTTTCAATGCGAGGGGTTGCCAAGCTTCTACGAAATAACGAGTTTCCGAAACACCAGCAAATATTTTCTCACCCAATCTTGATGATACTTGGTGGTAATGATAACTCCACAAATCGCACTTGGCTCAACAACTTTTGTTCTTCTAGGTTTAAGCGTTCGTCTACAGTAGCAGTTTTTATATTTAGGTTTCACTCTGTTCTCTCTTATATAGATAGATGAATTTGGAACTCTAAATCCAACATGGTTTGTAGTACCTCTTTGAAACTTGAGAAAATAAAGGAGTTCTCAGTTTTGTCTCTATGATTTGTTTCCTCTTCAAGTAGCCCTAAGCAGAGACTGTGGAAAAGCACTTTCATTGAAAGGGTTTGCCAAGCTCCCAAAAAATTACGGGTTTCCGAAATAACAGCAAATATTTTTTCACCCAATCTTGATGATACTTGGTGGTAATTACAAGTACACAAATCCCACTTGGCTTACCAAATTTTGCTCTTCTAGGTTGAAGCGTTCGTTTACAAGAGAAGTTTTTATTTTTAAGTTTCCCTCTGTTCTCTCCTATATAGATATATGAATTTGGAACTCTAAACCCAACATGGTTTGAAGTAGCTCTTTGAAACTTGACAAAATAAAAATATTCTCAGTTTTGTCTCAATGGTTTGTTTCCTCTTCAAATAGCCCTAGGCACAGACTGGGCACAAGCACATTCATTGAGAGGGGTTGCCAAGCTTCTAAGAAACAACGAGATTCTGATATACCAGCAAATATTTTTTTCACGCAATCTTGATGATACGTGGTGGTAATGATCAGTACAAAAATCCCACTTGAGTCACCAAATTGTGTTCTTCTAGGTTGAAGTGTTCGTTTAGAGTAGCAGTTTTTATTTTTAGTTTTCACTCTGTTCTCTCCTATATAGATAGATGAATTTGGAACTCTAAATCCAACATGGTTCTAGTAGCTCTTTGAAACTTGACAAAATAAAAGAGTTCTCAGTTTTGTCTCTATGGATTGTTTCCTCTTCAAGTAGCCCTAGGCACAATCTGTGGAAAAGCACTTTCATTGAAAGGGGTTGCCAACTTCTAAGAAATAACGAGTTTCCGAAATACCAGCAAATATTCTTACACCCAGTCTTGATGATACTTGGTGGTAATCATCGGTACACAAATCCCACTTGACTCACCAAATTTTGTTTTTCTAGGTTGAAGCTTTAGTTTACAGTAGCAGTTTATATTTTTCGGTATCACTCTGTTCTCTCCTATATAGATAGATGAATTTGGAACTCTAAATCCAACATGGTTTGTAGTAGCTCTTTGAAAATTGACAAAATAAAAAAGTTCTCAGTTTTGTCTCTATGATTTGTTTCCTCCTCAAGTATCCCTAAGCAGAGACTGTGGAAAAGCACTTTCATTGAAAGGGGTTGCCAAGCTTCCAAGAAATAAGGAGTTTCCGAAATACCAGCAAACAGTTTTTCACCAATCTTGATGATACTTGGTGTTAATGACAAGTACACAAATCCCACGTGGCTCACCAAATTGTGTTCTTCTACTTTGAAGTGTACGTTTACAGTAGCAGTTTTTATTTTTAGGTTTCATTTTGTTCTCTCCTATATAGATAGATGAATTTGGAACTCTAAATCCAACAAGGTTTGTAGTAGCTCTTTGAAACTTCACAAAAAAAAGTAGTGCTCAGTTTTGTCTCTATGATTTGTTTCCTCTTCAAGTAGCCTAGGCAGCGACTGTGGAAAAGCATTTCCATTGAAAGGGGTTGCCAAGCTTCCAAGAAATTACGGGTTTTCGAAATACCAGCAAATATTTTTTCACCCAATCTTGATGATACTTGGTGGTAATGACTAGTACACAAATCCTACTTGGCTCACCAAATTTTTTCTTCTATGTTGAAGCGTTCGTTTACAGTAGCAGTTTTTATTTTTAGGTTTCACTCTGTTCTCTCCAATATAGATAGATGAATTTTAAACTCTAAATCCAACATGGTTAGTAGTAGCTCTTTGAAACTTGACAAAATAAAGGAGTTCTCAGTTTTGTCTCTATGATTTGTTTTCTCTTCAAGTAGCCCAGGCAGAGACTGTGGAAAAGCACTTCCATTGAAAGGGGTTGCCAAGCTTCCAAAAAATTACGGGTGTCCGAAATACCAGAAAATATTTTTCCCCCAATATGATGATACTTGGTGGTAATGACAAGTACACAAATCCCACTTGGCTCACCAAATTTTGTTCTTCTAGGTTGAAACCTTCGTTTACACTAGCAGTTTTTGTTTTTACTTTTCACTCTGTTCTCTCCTATATAGATAGATGAATTTGGAACTCTAAATCCAACATGGTTTGTAGTAGCTCTTTGAAACTTGAAAAAATTAAGGAGTTCTAAGTTTTGTGTCTATGATTTATTTCCTCTTCAGTAGCCCTAAGCAGAGACTGTGGAAAACCACTTTCATTGAAAGGGGTTGCCAATCTTCCAAGAAATTACGAGTTTCCGAAATACCAGCAAATATTTTTTCACCCAATCTTGATGATACTTGGTGGTAATGACAAGTACCAAATACCAATTGGCTCACCAAATTTTGCTCTTCTAGGTTGAAGCGTTCGTTTACAGTAGCAGTTTTTATATTTAGGTTTCCCTCCGTTCTCTCCTATATAGATAGATGAATTTGGAACTCTAAATCAAACATGGTTTGTAGTAGTTCTTTGAAACTTGACAAAAAAAAATAGTTCTCAGTTTTGTCTCTATGGTTTGTTTCCTCTTCAAATACCCCGAGGCACAGACTGGGAAAAGCACATTCACTGAGAAAGGTGGCCATGCTTCTAAGAAATAACGAGTTTGCTAAATACCAGCAAATATTTTTTCACGCAATCTTGATGATAGGTGGTGGTAATGATCAGTACACAAATCCCACTTGGCTCACCAAATTGTGTTCTTCTAGGTTGAAGCGTTCGTTTACAGTAGCAGTTTTTATTTTGAGGTTTTACTCTGATCTCTCCTATATGGATAGATGAATTTGGAACTCTAAATCCAACATGGTTTGTAGTAGCTATTTGAAACTTGACAAAATAAAGGAGTTCTCAGTTTTGTCTCTATGGTTTGTTTCCTCTTCAAGTAGCCCTAGGCACAAACTGTGGAAAAGCACTTTCATTGAAAGGGGTTGCCAAGCTTCTAAGAAATAACGAGTTTCCGAAATACCAGCAAATATTTTTTCACCCAGTCTTGATGATACTTGGTGGTAATGATCGGTACACAAATCCCACTTGACTCACCAAATTTTGTTCTTCTAGTTTGAAGAGTTAGTTTACAGTAGCCGTTTATATTTTTAGGTTTCCCTCTGTTCTCTCCTATATAGATAGATGAATTTGGAACTCTAAATCCAACATGGTTTGTAGTAGCTCTTTGAAACTTGAAAAAATTAAGGAGTTCTGCGTTTTGTCTCTATGATTTGTATCCTCTTCAAGTAGCCCTAGGCACAGACTGTGGAAAAGAACTTTCATTGAGAGGGGTTGCCAGGCTTCTAAGAAATAACGAGTTTCCGAAATACCAGCAAATGTTTTTTCACCCAATGTTAATGATACTTGGTGGTAATGACAAGTACACAAATCCCACTTGCCTTACCAAATTTTGTTCTTCTAGGTTGAAGCGTTCGTTTACAGTAGCAGTTTATATTTTTAGGTTTCCCTCTCTTCTCTAATATATAGATAGATGAATTTGGAACTCTAAATCCAACATGGTTTGTAGTAGCTCTTTGAAACTTGAAAAAATTATGGAGTTCTACGTTTTGTCTCTATGATTTATTTCCTCTTCAGTAGCCCTAAGGAGAGACTGTGGAAAACCAATTTCATTGAAAGGGGTTGCCAAGCTTCCAAGAAATTACGAGTTTCCGAAATACCAGCAAATTTTTTTTCACCCAATCTTGATGATACTTGGTGGTAATGACAAGTACCAAATACCAATTGGCTCACCAAATTTTGTTCTTCTAGGTTGAAGCGTTCGTTTACAGTGGCAGTTTATATTTTTAGGTTTCCCTCTGTTCTCTGCTATATAGTTAGATGAATTTGGAACTGTAAATCCAACATGGTTTGTAGTAGCTCATTGAAACTTGACAAAATAGAAATGTTCTCAGTTTTGTCTTTATTTGTTTGTTTCCTCTTCAAATAGCCCTAGGCACAGACTGGGGAAAAGCACATTCATTGAGAGGAGTTGCCAAGCTTCTAACAAATAACGAGTTTCCGAAATACCAGCAAATATTTTTTGACCCAATCTTGATCATAATTGGTGGTAATGATTAGTACACAAATGCCAAGTGGCTCACCAAATTGTGTTCTTCTAGGTTGAAGCGTTGGTTTACAATAGCAGTTTTTATTTTTAGGTTTCACTCTGTTCTCTTTTATATAGATAGATGAATTTGGAACTCTAAATCCAACATGGTATGTAGTAGCTCTTTGAAACTTGACAAAATAAAGGAGTTCTCTGTTTTGTCTCTATGATTTGTTTCCTCTTCAAGTAGCCCTACGCACTGACTGGGGAAAAACACATACATTGAGAGAGGTTGCAAATCTTCTAAGAAATAACGAGTGTCCGAAATACCAGCAAATATTTTTTCACCCAATCTTGATGATATGTGGTGGTAATGATCAGTACACAAATGCCACTTGGCTCACCAAATCGTGTTCTTCTAGGTTGAAGCGTTCGTTTACAGAAGCAGTTTTTATTTTTAGGTTTCACTCTGTTCTCTCCTATATAGATAGATGAATTTGGAACTCTAAATCCAACATGGTTTGTGGTAGCTCTTTGAAACTTGACAAAATAAAGGAGTTCTCAGTTTTGTCTCTATGGTTTGTTTCCTCTTCAAGTAGCCCTAGGCACAAAGTGTGGAAAAGCACTTACATTGAAAGGGGTTGCCAAGCTTCTAAGAAATAACGAGTTTACGAAATACCAGCATATATTTTTTCACCCAATCTGGATGATACGTGGTGGTAATGATCGGTACATAAATCCCACTTGTCCCACCAAATTTTGTTCTTCTAGTTTGGAGCGTTAGTTTACAGTAGCAGTTTATATTTTTAGGTCTCCCTCTGTTCTCTCCTATATAGATAGATGAATTTGGAACTCTAAATCCAACATGGTTTGTAGTAGCTCTTTGAAACTTGACAAAATAAAGGAGTTCTCAGTTTTGTCTCTTTGGTTTGTTTCCTCTTCAAGTAGCCCTAAGCAGAGACTGTGGAAAAGCACTGTCATTGAAAGGGGTTGCCAAGCTTCAAAGATATTACGAGTTTACGAAATACCACAAATATTTTTTCACCCAATCTTGATGATATTTGGTGGTCATGACAAGTACACAAATCCCACTTGGCTCACCAAATTTTGTTCTTCTAGGTTCAAGCCTTCGTTTACAATAGCAGTTTTTATTTTTAGGTTTCCCTCTGTTCTCTCCTATATAGATAGATGAATTTGGAACTCTAAATCCAACATGTTTTGTAGTAGCTCTTTGAAACTTGACAAAATAAAAAAGTTCTCAGTTTTGTCTCTATGGTTTGTTTCCTCTTCAAATAGCCCTAGGCACAGACTTGGGAAAAGCACATTCATTGAGAGGCATTCCCTAGCTTCTAAGAAATAACGAGTTTGCGAAATACCAGCAAATATTTTTTCACCCAATTTTGATTATCCGTGGTGGTAATGATCATTACACAAATGCCACTTGGCTCACTAAATTGTGTTCTTCTAGGTTGAAGCGTTCGTTTACAGTAGCAGTTTTTATTTTTAGGTTTCACTCTGTTCTCTCCCATATAGATAGATGAATTTGGAACTCTAAATCCAACATGGTTTGTAGTAGCTCTTTGAAACCTGACAAAATAAAAGAGTTCTCAGTTTTGTCTCTATGGTTTGTTTCCGTTTCAAGTAGCCCTAGGCATAGACTGTAGAAAAGCACTTTCATTGAAAGGGTTGCCAAGCTTCCAAGAAATTACGAGTTTCCGAAATACCAGCAAATATTTTTTTCACCCAATCTTGATGATACTTGGTGGTAATGACAAGTACAAAAATCCCACTTGGCTCACCAAATTTTGTTCTTCTAGGTTGAAGCATTCGTTTACAGTAGCAGTTTTTATTTTTAGGTTTCACTCTGTTCTCTCCTATATAGATAGATGAATTTGGAACTCTAAAATAAACCTGGTTTGAAGTAACTCTCTGAAACGTGACAAAATAAAGGAGTTCTCAATTTTGTCTCTATGGTTCGTTTCCTCTTCAAGTAGCCCTAGGCAGAGACTGTGGAAAAGCACTTTCATTGAGAGTTGTTGCCAAGGTTCTAAGAAATATCGAGTTTCCAAAATACCAGCAAATATTTTTTCACCCAATCTTGATGACACTTGGTGGCAATGATCGGTACACAAATCCCACTTGACTCACCAAATTTTGTTCTTCTACGTTGAAGCATTAGTTTGCAGTAGCATTGTATATTTTCAGGTCTCCCTCTGTTCTCTCCTATATAGATAGATGAATTTGGAACTCTAAATCCAACAAGGTTTGTAGTAGCTCTTTGAAACTTGACAAAATAAAGGAGTTCTCAGTTCTGTCTCTTTGATTTGTTTCCTCTTCAAGTAGCCCTAAGCAAAGACTGTGGAAAAGCACTTTCATTGAAAAGGGGTTGCAAAGCTTCCAAAAAATTACGAGTTTCCGAAATACCAGCAAATATTTTTTCACCCAATCTGGATGATACGTGGTGGTGATGACAAGTACACAAATCCCACTTGACTGACCAAATTTTGTTCTTCTAGGTTGAAGCGTTCATTTACAATAGCAGTTTTTATTTTGAGGTTTCACTCTGTTCTCTCCTATATAGATAGATGAATTTGGAACTCTAAAATCAACACGGTTTGTAGTATCTCTATAAACTTGACAAAATAAAGGAGTTCTCAGTTTTGTCTGTATGGTTTGTTTCCTCTTCAGGTAGCACTAGGCACAGACTGTGGAAAAGCACTTTCGTTGGGAGTTGTTGCCAAGCTTCTAAGAAATAACGAAATTCCAAAATACCAGCAAATATTTTTTCACCCAATCTTGATTATCCTGGTGGTAATAATCAGTACACAAATACCACTTGGCTCACCAAATTGTGTTCTTCTAGGTTGAAGCGTTCGTTTACAATAGCAGTTTTTATTTGTAGGTTTCACTCTGTTCTCTTTTATATAGATAGATAAATTTGGAACTCTAAATTCAGAATGGATTGTAATAGCTCTTTGAAACTTTACAAAATGAAGGAGTTCTCAGTTTTGTCTCTATGTTTTGTTTCCTTTTCAAGTAGCCCTAGGCACAGACTGTGGAAAAGCACTTTCATTGAGATTGGTTGCCAGGCTTCTAAGAAATAACGAGTTTCTGAAATACCAGCAAATATTTTTTCACCCAATCTTGATGATACTTGGTGGTAATGACAAGTACACAAATCCCACTTGGCTCACCAAATTTTGTTCTTCTAGGTTGCAGCGTTTGTTTACAGTAGCAGTTTATATTTTTAGGTTTCCCTCTGTTCTCTCCTATATAGATAGATGAATTTGGAACTCTAAGTCCAACTTGGTTTGTAGTAGCTCTTTGAAACTAGACAAAAAAAGTAGTTCTCAGTTTTGTCTCTATGATTTGTTCCCTCTTCAAGTAGCCCTCAGCAGAGACGGTGGAAAAGCACTTTCATTGAAAGGGTTTGCCAAGCTCCCAAGAAATTACGGGTTTCCGAAATACCACCAAATATTTTTTCACCGAATCTTGATGATACTTGGTGTTAATGACAAGTACACAAATGCCACTTGGCTCACCAAATATTGGTCTTCTAGGTTGAAGCGTTCGTTTACAGTAGCAGTTTTTATTTTTAGGTTTCCCTTTGTTCTCTCCTATATAGATAGATGAATTTGGAACTCTAAATCCAACATGGTTTGTAGTAGCTCTTTGAAACTTGACAAAATAAAAAAGTTCTCAGTTTTTCTCTATGGTTTGTTTCCTCTTCTAATAGCCCTAGGCACAGACTGGGGAAAAGCACATTCAATGAGAGGCGTTGCCAAGCTGTTAAGAATTAACGAGTTTCTGAAATACCAGCAAATATTTTTTCACCCAATCTTGTTGATACGTGGTGGTAATGATCTGTACACAAATGCCACTTGGCTCACTAAATTCTGTTCTTCTAGAGTGAAGCGTTCGTTTACAGTAGCAGTTTATATTTTTAGGTTTCACTCTGTTCTCTTCCATATAGATAGATGAATTTGGAACTCTAAATCCAACATGGTTTGTAGTAGCTCTTTGAAACTTGACAAAATAAAGGAGTTCTCAGTTTTGTCTCTTTGATTTGTTTCCTCTTAAAGTAGCACTAAGCAGAGACTGAGGAAAAGCACTTTCATTGAAAGGGGTTGCCAAGCTTCCAAGAAATTACGAGTTTCCGAAATACCAGCAAATATCTTTTCACCCAATCTGGATGATACTTGGTGGTAATGATCAGTACACAAATCCCACTTGACTCATCAAGTTTGGCTCTTCTAGGTTGAAACATTCGTTTACAGTAGCAGTTTTTATTTTTAGGTTTCACTCAGATCTCTCCTATATAGATAGATGAATTTGGAACTCTAAATCCAACGAGGTTTGTAGTACCTCTTTGAAACTTGATAAAATAAAGGAGTTCTCAGTTTTGTCTCTATGGTTTGTTTCCTCTTCAAGTAGCCCTAGGCACAGACTGTGGAAAAGCACTTTCATTGAAAGGGGTTGCCAAGCTTCCAAGAAATTAAGACTTTCCGAAATACCAGCAAACATTTTTTCAACCAATCTTGATGATACTTGGTGTTACTGACAAGTACACATATCCCACTTGGCTCACCAAATTTTGTTCTTATAGGTTGAAGCGTTCGTTTACAGTAGCAGTTTTTATTTTTCGGTTTCACTCAGATCTCTCCTATATAGATAGATAAATTTGGAACTCTAAATCCAACGTGGTATGTAGTACCTCTTTGAAACTTCATAAAATAAAGGAGTTCTCAGTTTTGTCTCTATGGTTTGTTTCCTCTTCAAGTAGCCCTAGGCACAGACTGTGGAAAAGCACTTTCATTGAGAGTGGTTGCCAAGCTTCTAAGAAGTAAGGAGTGTCCGAAATTCCAGCAAATATTTTTTCACCCAATCTTAATGATACTTGGTGGTAATGACAAGTACACAAATCCCACTTGGCTCACCAAATTTTGTTCTTCTAGGTTGAAGCGTTGGTCTACAGTAGCAGTTTTTATATTTACGTTTCACTCTGTTCTCTCTTATATAGATAGATGAATATGGAACTCTAAATCCAACATGGTTTGTAGTAGCTCTTTGAAACTTGACAAAATAAAAAAGTTCTCAGTTTTGTCTTCATGGTTTTTTTCCTCTTCAAATAGCCCTAGGCACAGACTGTGGAAAAGCACATTCATTGAGAGGCGTTGCCAAGCTTCTAAATAATAACGAGTTTCTGAAATACCAGCAAATATTTTTTCACCCAATCATGATGATACGTGGTGGTAATGATAAGTACACAAATGCCACTTGGCTCACTAAATTGTGTTCTTCTAGGTTGAAGCGTTCGTTTACAGTAGCAGTTTTTATTTTTAGGTTTCACTCTGTTCTCTCCCATGTAGATAGATGAATTTGGAACTCTAAATCCAACATGGTTTGTAGTAGCTCTTTGAACCTTGACAAAATAAAATAGTTCTCAGTTTTGTCCCTATGGTTTGTTTCTTTTTAAAGTAGCCCTAGGCACAGACTGTGGAAAAGCACTTTCATTGAGAGGGGTTGCCAAGCTTCTAAGAAATAATGCGTTTTCAAAATAGCAGCAAATATTTTTTCACACAATCTTGATGATACGTGGTGGTAATGATCAGTACACAAATGCCACTTGGCTCACCAAATTGTGTTCTTCTAGGTTGAAGCGTTCGTTTACAGTAGCAGTTTTTATTTTTAGGTTTCACTCTGTTCTCTCCCATATAGATAGATGAATTTGGGACTCTAAATCCAACATGGTTTGTAGTAGCTCTTTGAAACTTGACAAAATAAAGGAGTTCTCAGTTTTGTCTCTATGATTTGTTTCCTCTTCATGTAGCCAGGCAGAGACTGTGGAAAAGCACTTTCATTGAAAGGGGTTGCCAAGCTTCTAAGAAATTACGTGTTTCAGAAATACCAGCAAATATTTTTTCACCAAATCTTGATGATACTTGGTGGTAATGAGAAGTACACAAATCCCACTTGGCTCACCAAATTTTGTTCTTCTAGTTGAAGCGTTCGTTTACAGTAGCAGTTTTTATTTTTAGGTTTCACTCTGTTCTCTCCTATATAGATAGATGAATTTGGAACTTTAAATCCAACATGGTTTTTAGTAGCTCTTTGAAACTTGACAAAATAAAGGAGTTCTCAGTTTTGTCTTTATTCATTGTTTCCTCTTCAAGTAGCACTAGGCACAGACTGTGGAAAAGCACTTTCATTGAGAGGGGTTGACATCTTCTAAGAAATAACGAGTTTCCGAAATACCAGCAAATATTTTTTCACGCAAACTTGAAGATACGTGGTGGTAATGATCAGTACACAAATCCCACTTGGCTCACCAAATTTTGTTCTTCTAGGTTGAAGCGTTCGTTTACAGTAGCAGTTTTTATTTTTAGGTTTCATTCTGTTCTCTCCTATATAGATAGATGAATTTGGAACTCTTAATCCAACATGGTTTGTAGTAGCTGTTTGAAACTTGACAAAATAAAGGAGTTCTCAGTTTTTTCTCTATGGTTTGTTTCCTCTTCAAGTAGCCCTAGGTACAGACTGTGGAAAAGCACTTTCATTGAGAGTTGTTGCCAAACTTCTAAGAAATAACGAGTTTCCAAAATACCAGCAAATATTTTTTCACCCAATCTTGATGATACTGGTGGTAATGATCAGTACACAAATCCCACATGACTCACCAAATTTGTTTCTTCTAGTTTGAAGCGTTCGTTTACAGTAGCAGTTTATATTTTTAGTGTCCCTTTGTTCTCTAATATAGATAGATGAATTTGGAACTTTAAATCCAACATGGTTTGTAGTAGCTATTTGAAACTTGACAAAATAAAGGAGTTCTCAGTTTTGTCTCTATGATTTGTTTCCTCCTCAAGTATCCCTAAGCAGAGACTGTGGAAAAGCACTTTCATTGAAAGGGGTTGCCAAGCTTCCAAGAAATTACGAGTTTACGAAATACCAGCAAATATTTTTTTTACCCAATCTTGATGATACTTGGTGTTAATGACAAGTACACAAATACCCGTTGACTCAAAAATTGTGTTCTTCTAGGTTGAAGCGTTCATTTACAGTAGCAGTTTTTATTTTTAGGTTTTGCTCTGTTCTCTTTTATATAGATAGATGAATTTGGAACTCTAAATCCAACATGGTTTGTAGTAGCTCTTTGAAACTTGACAAAATGAAGGAGTTCTCAGTTTTGTCTCTATGTTTTGTTTCCTCTTCAAGTAGCCCTAGGCACAGACTGTGGAAAAGCACTTTTATTGAGAGGAGTTTGCCAGGTTTCTAAAAAATAACGATTTTCCGAAATACCAGCAATATTTTTTCACCCAATCTTGATGATACTTGGGGGTTGACCAGTACACAAATCCCACTTGGCTCACCAAATTTTGTTTTTCTACTTTTAAGCGTTAGTCTACAGTAGCAGTTTTTATATTTAGGTTTCACTCTGTTCCCTCTTATATAGATAGATGAATTTGGAACTCTAAATCCAACATGGTTTGTAGTAGCTCTTTGAAATTTGACAAAATAAAGGAAATCTCAGTTTTCTCTCTATTGTTTGTTTCCTTTTCAAGTGGCTTTAGGCACAGATTGTGGAAAAGCATTTTCATTGAGAGAGGTTGCCAAGCTTCTAAGAAATAATGAGTTTTCAAAATACCAGAAAATAAGTTTCACCAATCTTGATGATACGTGGTGGTAATGATCAGTACACAAATCCCACTTGGCTCAACAAATTGTCTTCTTCTAGGTTGAAGTGTTGGTTTACAGTAGCAGTTTATATTTTTAGGTTTCCCTCTGTTCTCTCCTATATAGATAGCTGAATTTGGAACTTAAAATCCAGCATGGATTGTAGTAGCGCTTGAAAC
>NW_027512020.1:0-18660 GCF_048772815.1 Callospermophilus lateralis | reverse complement strand
AACAACTTTCATTGAGAGGGGTTGCCAAGCTTCTAAGAAATAACGAGTTTCCGAAATAAAGCAAATATTTTTTCACCCAATCTTGATGATACTTGGTGGTAATGATCAGTACACAGTACCCACTTGGCTCACCAAATTTTGTTCTTCTAGGTTGAAGCGTTCGTCTACAGTAGCCGTTTTTATATTTAGGTTTCACTCTGTTCTCTCATATATAGATAGATGAATTTGGAACACTAAATCCAACATGGTTTGTAGTAGCTCTTTGAAACTTGACAAAATAAAGGAGTTCTGAGTTTTGTCTCTATGGTTTGTTTCCTCTTCAAGTAGCCCTAGGCGCAGACTGTGGAAAAGCACTTTCATTGAGAGGGGTTGCCAAGCTTCTAAGAAATAACGAGTTTCTGAAATACCAGCGAATATTTTTTCACCCAATCTTGATGATACTTGGTGGTAATGATCAGTACACAAATCCCACTTGGCTCACCAAATTTTGTTCTTCTAGGTTGAAGCGTTCGTCTACAGTAGCAGTTTTTATATTTAGGTTTCACTCTGTTCTCTCATATATAGATAGATGAATTTGGAACTCTAAATCCAACATGGTTTGTAGTAGATCTTTGAAACTTGACAAAATAAAGGAGTTCTGAGGTTTGTCTCTATGGCTTGTTTCCTCTTCAAGTAGCCCTAGGCACAGACTGTGGAAAACCACTTTCATTGAGCGGTGTTGCCAAGCTTTTAAGAAATAACGAGTTTCCGAAATACCATCAAATATTTTTTCACCCAATCTTGATGATACTTGGTGGTAATGATCAGTACACATTCCCACTTGGCTCACCAAATTTTGTTCTTCTAGGTTGAAGCGTTCATCTACAGTTGTCGTTTTTATAGTTAGGTTTCACTCTATTCTCTCATATATAGATAGATGAATTTGGAACTCTAAATCCAACATGGTTTGTAGTAGCTCTTTGAAACTTGACAAAATAAAGGAGTTCTCAGTTTTGTCTTTATGGTTTGTTTCCTCTTCAAGTAGCCCTAGGTGCAGACTCTGGAAAAGCACTTTCATTGAGAGGGGTTGCCAAGCTTCTAAGAAATAACGAGTTTCCGAAGTACCAGCAAATATTTAGTCACCCAATCTTGATGATACTGGTTGCTAATGATCAGTACACAAATTCCACTTGGCTCACCAAATTGTGTTCTTCTAGGTTGAAGCGTTCGCCTACAGTAGAAGTTTTTATATTTAGGTTTCCCTCTGTTCTCTCCTATATAGATATATGAATTTGGAACACTAAATCCAAAATGTTTTGTAGTAGCTCTTTGACTTGACAAAATAAAGGAGTTCTGAGTTTTGTCTCTATGGTTTGTTTCCTCTTCAAGTAGCCCTAGGCACAGACTGTGGAAGCACTTTCATTGAGAGGGGTTGCCAAGCTTCTAAGAAATAACGAGTTTCTGAAATACCAGCAAATATTTTTTCACCCCATCTTGATGATACTTGGTGGTAATGATCAGTACACAGATCCCACTTGGCTCACCAAATTTTGTTCTTCTAGGTTGAACCGTTCGTCTACAGTAGCAGTTTTTATATTTAGGTTTCTCTCTGTTCTCTCCTATATAGATAGATGAATTTGGAACTCTAAATCCCACATGGATTGTAGTAGCACTTTGAAACTTGACAAAATAAAGGAGTTCTCAGTTTTGTCTCTATGGTTTGTTTCCTCTTCACGTAGCCCTAGGCACAGACTGTGGAAGCACTTTCATTGAGATGGGTTGCCAAGCTTCTAAGAAATAACGTGTTTCCAAAATACCAGCAAATATTTTTTCACACAATCTTGATGATACTTGGTGGTAATGATCAGTACACAAATCCTACTTGGCTCACAAAATTTTGTTCTTCTAGGTTGAAGCGTTCGTCTACAGTAGCAGTTTTTATATTTAGGTTTCTCTCTGTTCTCTCCTATATAGATAGATGAATTTGGAACTTTAAATCCAACATGGATTGTAGTAGCTCTTTGAAACTTGACAAAATAAAGGAGTTCTCAGTTTTGTCTCTATGGTTTGTTTCCTCTTCAAGTATCCCTAAGCACAGACTGTGGAAAAGCACTTTCATTGAGAGGGGTTGCCAAGCTTCTAAGAAATAACGAGTTTCCGAAATACCAGCAAATATTTTTTCACCCAATCTTGATGATACTTGGTGGGAATGATCAGTACAGAGATCCCACTTGGCTCACCAAATTTTGTTCTTCTAGGTTGAAGCGTTCGTCTACAGTAGCAGTTTGTATATTTAGGTTTCACTCTGTTCTCTCATATATAGATAGATGAATTTGGAACTCTAAATCCAACATGGTCTGTAGTACCTCTTTGAAACTTGACAAAATAAAGAGTTCTGAGTTTTGTTTCTATGGTTTGTTTCCTCTTCATGTAGCCCTAGGCACAGACTGTGGAAAACAACTTTCATTGAGATTGGTTGCCAAGCTTCTAAGAAATAACGAGTTTCCGAAATAAAGCAAATATTTTTTCACCCAATCTTGATGATACTTGGTGGTAATGATCAGTACACAGTACCCACTTGGCTCACCAAATTTTGTTCTTCTAGGTTGAAGCGTTCGTCTACAGTAGCCGTTTTTATATTTAGGTTTCACTCTGTTCTCTCATATATAGATAGATCAATTTGGAACTCTAAATCCAACATGGTTTGTAGTAGCTCTTTGAAACTTGACAAAATAAAGGAGTTCTGAGTTTTGTCTCTATGGTTTGTTTCCTCTTCAAGTAGCCCTAGGCGCAGACTGTGGAAAAGCACTTTCATTGAGAGGGGTTGCCAAGCTTCTAAGAAATAACGAGTTTCTGAAATACCAGCAAATATTTTTTCACCCAATCTTGATGATACTTGTTGCTAATGATCAGTACACAAATCCCACTTGGCTCACCAAATTGTGTTCTGCTAGGTTGAAGCGTTCGCCTACAGTAGCAGTTTTTATATTTAGGTTTCCCTCTGTTCTCTCCTATATAGATATATGAATTTGGAACTCTAAATCCAACATGGTTTGTAGTAGCTCTTTGAAACTTGACAAAATAAAGGAGTTCTCAGTTTTGTCTCTATGGTTTGTTTCCTCTTCAAGTAGCCCTAATCACAGACTGTGGAAAAGCACTTTCATTGAGAGAGTTTGCCAAGCTTCTAAGAAATTACAAGTTTCCGAAATACCAGCAAATATTTTTTCACCCAATCTTGATGATACTTGGTGGTAACGATCAGTACAGAAATCCCAATTGGCTCACCAAATTTTGTTCTTCTAGGTTGAAGCGTTCGTCTACAGTAGCAGTTTTTATATTTAGGTTTCTCTCTGTTCTCTCCTATATAGATAGATGAATTTGGAACTCTAAATTCAACATGTATTGTAGTAGCTCTTTGAAACTTGACAAAATAAAGGAGTTCTGAGTTTTGTCTCTATGGTTTGTTTCCTCTTCAAGAAGCCTAGGAACAGACAGTGGAAAAAAACTTTAATTGAGAAGGGTTGCCAAGCTTCTAAGAAATAACGAGTTTCCGAAATACCAGCAAATATTTTTTCACCCAATCTTGATGATACATGTTGCTAATGATCAGTACACTGATCCCACTTGGCTCACCAAATTTTGTTCTAGGTTGAAGCGTTCGTCTACAGTAGTCGTTTTTATACTTAGGTTTCACTCGGTTCTCTCATATATAGATATATGAATTTGGAACTCTATATCCAACATGGTTTGTAGTAGCTCTTTGAAACTTGACAAAATAAAGGAGTTCTGAGTTTTGTCTCTATGGATTGTTTCCTCTTCAAGTAGCCCTAGGCGCAGACTCTGGAAAAGCACTTTCATTGAGAGGGCTTGCCAAGCTTCTAAGAAATAACGAGTTTCCGAAGTACCAGCAAATATTTTGTCACCCAATCTTGATGATGCTGGTTGCTAATGATCAGTACACAAATCCCACTTGGCTCACCAAATTTTGTTCTTCTAGGTTGAAGCGTTCGTCTACAGTAGCAGTTTTTATTTTTAGGTTTCTCTCTGTTCTCTCCTATATAGATAGATGAATTTGGAACTCTAAATCCAACATGGATTGTAGTAGCTCTTTGAAACTTGACAAAATAAAGGAGTTCTCAGTTTTGTCTCTATGGTTTGTTTTCTCTTCAAGTAGACCTAGGCACAGACTGTGGAAAAGCATTTTCATTGAGAGGGGTTGCCAAGCTTCTAAGAAATAACGAGTTTCCGAAATACCAGCAAATATTTTTTCACCCAATCTTGATGATACTTGGTGGTAATGATCAGTACACAGATCCCACTTGGCTCACCAAATTTTGTTCTTCTGGGTTGAAGCGTTCGTCTACAGTAGCAGTTTTTATATTTAGGTTTCTCTCTGTTCTCTCCTATATAGATAGATGAATTTGGAACTCTAAATCCAACATGGATTGTAGTAGCACTTTGAAACTTGACAAAATAAAGGAGTTCTCAGTTTTGTCTCTATGGTTTGTTTCCTCTTCAAGTAGCCCTAGGCACAGAATGTGGAAGCACTTTCATTGAGATGGGTTGCCAAGCTTCTAAGAAATAACGTGTTTCCAAAATACCAGCAAATACTTTTTCACCCAATCTTGATGATACTTGGTGGTAATGATCAGTACACAGATCCCACTTGGCTCACCAAATTTTCTTCTTCTGGGTTGAAGCGTTCGTCTACAGTAGCAGTTTTTATATTTAGGTTTCACTCTGTTCTCTCATATATAGATAGATGAATTTGGAACTCTAAATCCAACATGGTTTGTACTAGCTCTTTGAAACTTGACAAAATAAAGAGTTCTGAGTTTTGTTTCTATGGTTTGTTTCCTCTTCATGTAGCCCTAGGCACAGACTGTGGAAAACCACTTTCATTGAGAGGGGTTGCCAAGCTCCTAAGAAATAACGAGTTTCCGAAATAAAGCAAATATTTTTTCACCCAATCTTGATGATACTTGGTGGTAATGATCAGTACACAGTACCCACTTGGCTCACCAAATTTTCTTTTTCTACGTTGAAGCGTTCGTCTACAATAGCAGTTTTTATATTTAGGTTTCCCTCTGTTTTCTCCTCTATTGATAGATGAATTTGGAACTCTAAATCCAACATGGTTTGTAGTAGCTCTTTGAAACTTGACAAAATAAAGGAGTTCTCAGTTTTGTCTCTATGGATTGTTTCCTCTTCAATTAGCACTAGGCACCCACTGTGGAAAAGCAATTTATTGAGAGGGGTTGCCAACCTTCTAAGAAATAACGAGTTTCTGAAATACCCGCAAATATTTTTTCACCCAATCTTGATGATACTTGTTGCTAATGATCAGTACACAAATCCCACTTGGCTCACCAAATTGTGTTCTGCTAGGTTGAAGCGTTCGCCTACAGTAGCAGTTTTTATATTTAGGTTTCTCTCTGTTCTCCTATATAGATAGATGAATTTGGAACTCTAAATCCAACATGGATTGCAGTAGCTCTTTGAAACTTGACAAAATAAAGGAGTTCTGAGTTTTGTCTCTATGGTTTGTTTCCTCTTCAAGAGGCCTAGGCACAGACTGTGGAAAAGAACTTAAATTGAGAAGGGTTGCCAAGCTTCTAAGAAATAACGAGTTTCCGAAATACCAGCAAATATTTTTTCACCCAATCTTGATGATACATGTTGCTAATGATCAGTACACAGATCCCACTTGGCTCACTAAATTTTGTTCTTCTAGGTTGAAGCGTTCGTCTACAATAGCAGTGTTTATATTTAGGTTTCCCTCTCTTCTCTCATATATAGATAGATGAATTTGGAACACTAAATCCAACATGGTTTGTAGTAGCTCTTTGAAACTGACAAAATAAAGGAGTTCTGAGATTTTTCTCTATGGTTTGTTTCCTCTTCAAGTAGCCCTAGGCACAGACTGTGGAAAACCACTTTCATTGAGAGGTGTTGCCAAGCTTCTAAGAAATAACGAGTTTCCGAAATACCAGCAAATATTTTTTCACCCAATCTTGATGATACTTGGTGGTAATGATCAGTACACAGATCCCACTTGGCTCCCCAAATTTTGTTCTTCTAGGTTGAAGTGTTCGTCTACAGTAGTCGTTTTTATACTTAGGTTTCTCACTGTTCTCTCATATATAGATAAATGAATTTGGAACTCTAAATCCAACATGGTTTGTAGTAGCTCTTTGAAACTTGACAAAATAAAGGAGTTCTGAGTTTTGTCTCTATGGTTTGTTTCCTCTTCAAGTAGCCCTAGGCGCAGACTCTGGAAAAGCACTTTCATTGAGAGTGGTTGCCAAGCTCCTAAGAAATAACGAGTTTCCGAAGTACCAGCAAATATTTTGTCACCCAATCTTGATGATGCTGGTTGCTAATGATCAGTACACAAATCCCACTTGGCTCACCAAATTGTGTTCTTCTAGGTTGAAGCGTTCGCCTACAGTAGAAGTTTTTATATTTAGGTTTCCCTCTGTTCTCTCCTATATAGATATATGAATTTGGAACTCTAAATCCAAAATGGTTTGTAGTAGCTCTTTGAAACTTGACAAAATAAAGGAGTTCTCAGTTTTGTCTCTATGGTTTGTTTCCTCTTCAAGTAGCCCTAGGCACAGACTGTGGAAAAGCACTTTCATTGAGAGAGTTTGCCAAGCTTCTAAGAAATTACAAGTTTCCGAAATACCAGCAAATATTTTTTCACCCAATCTTGATGATACTTGGTGGTAATGATCAGTACACAGATCCCACTTGGCTCACCAAATTTTGTTCTTCTAGGTTGAAGCGTTCGTCTACAGTAGCAGTTTTTGTATTTAGGTTTCACTCTGTTCTCTCCTATATAGATAGATGAATTTGGAACTCTAAATCCAACATGGTTTGTAGTAGCTCTTTGAAACTTGACAAAATAAAGAGTTCTGAGTTTTGTTTCTATGGTTTGTTTCCTCTTCAAGTAGCCCTAGGCACAAACTGTGGAAAACCACTTTCATTCAGTGGGGTTGCCAAGCTTCTAAGAAATAACGAGTTTCCGAAATATCAGCAAATATTTTTTCACCCAATCTTGATGATACTTGGTGGTAATGATCAGTACACAGTACCCACTTGGCTCACCAAATTTTATTCTTCTAGGTTGAAGCGTTCGTCTACAGTAGCCGTTTTTATATTTAGGTTTCACTCTGTTCTCTCATATATAGATAGATGAATTTGGAACTCTAAATCCAACATGGTTTGTAGTAGCTCTTTGAAACTTGACAAAATAAAGGAGTTCGGAGTTTTGTCTCTATGGTTGTTTCCTCTTCAAGTAGCCCTAGGCGCAGACTGTGGAAAAGCACTTTCATTGAGAGGGGTTGCCAAGCTTCTAAGAAATAACGAGATTCCGAAGTACCAGCAAATATTTTTTCACCCAATCTTGATGATACTTGTTGCTAATGATCAGTACACAAATCCCACTTGGCTCACCAAATTTTGTTCTTCTAGGTTGAAGCGTTCGTCTACAGTAGCAGTTTTTATATTTAGGTTTCACTCTGTTCTCTCATATATAGATAGATGAATTTGGAACTCTAAATCCAACATGGTTTGTAGTAGCTCTTTGAAACTTGACAATATAAAGGAGTTCTGAGATTTGACTCTATGGTTTGTTTCCTCTTCAAGTATCCCTAGGCACAGACTGTGGAAAACCACTTTCATTGAGAGGGGTTGCCAAGCTTCTAAGAAATAACGAGATTCCGAAGTACCAGCAAATATTTTTTCACCCAATCTTGATGATACTTGGTGGTAATGATCAGTACACAGATCCCACTTGGCTCACCAAATTTTGTTCTTCTAGGTTGAAGCGTTCGTCTACAGTAGCCGTTTTTATATTTAGGTTTCACTCTGTTCTCTCATATATAGATAGATGAATTTGGAACTCTAAATCCAACATGGTTTGTAGTAGCTCTTTGAAACTTGACAAAATAAAGGAGTTCTGAGTTTTGTCTCTATGGTTGTTTCCTCTTCAAGTAGCCCTAGGCGCAGACTGTGGAAAAGCACTTTCATTGAAAGGGGTTGCCAAGCTTCTAAGAAATAACGAGTTTCCAAATACCAGCAAATATTTTTTCACCCAATCTTGATGATACTTGGTGGTAATGATCAGTACACAGATCCCACTTGGCTCACCAAATTTTGTTCTTCTAGGTTGAAGCGTTCATCTACAGTAGCAGTTTTTATATTTAGGTTTCACTCTGTTCTCTCTTATATAGATAGATGAATTTAAAACTCTAAATCCAACATGGTTTGTAGTAGCTCTTTGAAACTTGACAAAATAAAGGAGTTCTGAGTTTTGTCTCTATGGCTTGTTTCCTCTTCAAGTAGCCCTAGGCACAGACTGTGGAAAACCACTTTCATGGAGCGGTGTTGAAAAGCTTCTAAGAAATAACGAGTTTCCGAAATACCAGCAAATATTTTTTCACCCAATCTTGATGATACTTGGTGGTAATGATCAGTACACAGGTCCCACTTGGCTCACCAAATTATGTTCTTCTAGGTTGAAGCGTTCGTCTACAGTAGCAGTTTTTATATTTAGGTTTCACTCTGTTCTCTCATATATAGATAGATGAATTTGGAACTCTAAATCCAACATGGTTTGTAGTAGCTCTTTGAAACTTGACAAAATAAAGGAGTTCTGAGTTTTGTCTCTATGGTTGTTTCCTCTTCAAGTAGCCCTAGGCGCAGACTGTGGAAAAGCACTTTCATTGAGAGGGGTTGCCAAGCTTCTAAGAAATAACGAGTTTCTGAAATACCAGCAAATATTTTTTCACCAATCTTGATGATACTTGTTGCTAATGATCCGTACACAAATCCCACTTGGCTCACCAATTTGTGTTCTGCTAGGTTGAAGCGTTCGCCTACAGTAACAGTTTTTATATTTAGGTTTCCCTCTGTTCTCTCCTATATAGATATATGAATTTGGAACTCTAAATCCAACATGGTTTGTAGTAGCTCTTTGAAACTTGACAAAATAAAGGAGTTCTCAGTTTTGTCTCTTTGGTTTGTTTCCTCTTCAAGTAGCCCTAGGCACAGACTGTGGAAAAGCAGTTTAATTGAGAGAGTTAGCCAAGCTTCTAAGAAATTACAAGTTTCCGAAATACCAGCAAATATTTTTTCACCAAATCTTGATGATACTTGGTGGTAATGATCAGTACACAAATCCCAATTGGCTCACCAAATTTTGTTCTTCTAGGTTGAAGCGTTCGTCTACAGTAGCAGTTTTTATATTTAGGTTTCTCTCTGTTCTCTCCTACATAGATAGATGAATTTGGAACTCTAAATCCAACATGGATTGCAGTAGCTCTTTGAAACTTGACAAAATAAAGGAGTTCTGAGTTTTGTCTCTATGGTTTGTTTCCTCTTCAAGTATCCCTAGACACAGACTGTGGAAAAGCACTTTCATTGAGAGGGGTTGCCATGCTTCTAAGAAATAACGAGTTTCCAAAATACCAGCAAATATTTTTTCACCCAATCTTGATGATACTTGGTGGTAATGATCAGTACACAGATCCCACTTGGCTCATCAAATTTTGTTCTTCTAGGTTGAAGCGTTCGTCTACAGTAGCAGTTTTTATATTTAGGTTTCACTCTGTTCTCTCATATATAGATAGATGAATTTGGAACTCTAAATCCAACATGGTTTGTAGTAGCTCTTTGAAACTTGACAAAATAAAGGAGTTCTGAGTTTTGTCTATATGGTTTGTTTCCTCTTCAAGAGGCCTAGGCAAAGACTGTGGAAAAGAACTTTAATTGAGAAGGGTTGCCAAGCTTCTAAGAAATAACGAGTTTCCGAAATACCAGCAAATATTTTTTCACCCACTCTTGATGATACATGTTGCTAATGATCAGTACACAGATCCCACATGGCTCACCAAATTTTCTTCTTCTAGGTTGAAGCGTTCGTCTACAGTAGCAGTTTTTATATTTAGGTTTCACTCTGTTCTCTCATATATAGATAGATGAATTTGGAACTCTAAATCCAACATGGTTGTAGTAGTTCTTTGAAACTTGACAAAATAAAGGAGTTCTCAGTTTTGTCTCTATGGTTTGTTTCCTCTTCAAGTATCCCTAGGCACAGACTGTGGAAAAGCACTTCCATTGAGAGGTGTTGCCAAGCTTCTAAGAAATAACGAGTTTCCGAAATACCAGCAAATATTTTTTCACCCAATCTTGATGATACTTGGTGATAATGATCAGTACACAGATCCCACTTGGCTCACCAAATTTTTTTCTTCTAGGTTGAAGCGTTAGTCTACAGTAGTCGTTTTTATATTTAGGATTCACTCTGTTCTCTCATATATAGATAGATGAATTTGGACTCTAAATCCAACATGTTTTGTAGTAGCTCTTTGAAACTTGACAAAATAAAGGAATTCTGAGTTTTGTCTCTATGGATTGTTTCCTCTTCAAGTAGCCCTAGGCGCAGACTCTGGAAAAGCATTTTCATTGAGAGGGGTTGCCAAGCTTCTAAGAAATAACGAGTTTACGAAGTACCAGCAAATATTTTTTCACCCAATCTTGATGATACTGGTTGCTAATGATCTGTACACAAATCCCACTTGGCTCACCAAATTGTGTTCTTCTAGGTTTAAGCGTTCGTCTATAGTAGCAGTTTTTATATTTAGGTTTCTCTCTGTTCTCTAATATAGATAGATGAATTTGGAACTCTAAATCCAACATGGATTGTATTAGCTCTTTGAAACTTGACAAAATAAAGGAGTTCTCAGTTTTGTCTCTATGGTTTGTTTCCTCTTCAAGTAGCCCTAGGCACAGACTGTGGAAGCACTTTCATTGAGATGGGTTGCCAAGCTTCTAAGAAATAACGTGTTTCCAAAATACCAGCAAATAGTTTTTTCACCCAATCTTGATGATACATGTTGCTAATGATCAGTACACAAATCCCACTTGGCTCACCAAATTTTGTTCTTCTAGGTTGAAGCGTTTGTCTACAGTAGTCGTTTTTATAGTTAGGTTTCACTCTGTTCTCTCATATATAGATAGATGAATTTGGAACTCTAAATCCAACATGGTTTGTAGTAGCTCTTTGAAACTTGACAAAATAAAGGAGTTCTGAGTTTTGTCTTTATGGTTTGTTTCCTCTTCAAGTAGCCCTAGGCGCAGACTCTGGAAAAGCACTTTCATTGAGAGGGGTTGCCAAGCTTCTAGGAAATAACGAGTTTCCGAAGTACCAGCAAATATTTTGTCACCCAATCTTGATGATACTGGTTGCTAATGATCAGTACACAAATCCCACTTGGCTCACCAAATTGTGTTCTTCTAGGTTGAAGCGTTCGCCTACAGTAGCAGTTTTTATATTTAGGTTTCCCTCTGTTCTCTCCTATATAGATATATGAATTTGGAACTCTAAATCCAAAATGGTTTGTAGTAGCTCTTTGAAACTTGACAAAATAAAGGAGTTCTCAGTTTTGTCTCTATGGTTTGTTTCCTCTTCAAGGAGCCCTAGGCACAGACTGTGGAAAAGCACTTTCATTGAGAGAGTTTGCCAGGCTTCTAAGAAATTACAAGTTTCCGAAATACCAGCAAATATTTTTTCACCCAATCATGATGATACTTGGTGGTAATGATCAGTACACAGATCCCGCTTTGCTCACCATATTTTGTTCTTCTAGGTTGAAGCGTTCGTCTACAGTAGCAGTTTTTATATTTAGGTTTCTCTCTGTTCTCTCCTATATAGATAGATGAATTTGGAACTCTAACTCCAACATGGATTGTAGTAGCTCTTTGAAACTTGACAAAATAAAGGAGTTCTCAGTTTTGTCTCTATGGTTTGTTTCCTCTTCAAGTAGCCCTAGGCACAGACTGTGGAAAAGCACTTTCATGAGAGGGGTTGCCAAGGTTCTAAGAAATAACGAGTTTCCGAAATACCAGCAAATATTTTTTCACCCAATCTTGATGATACTTGGTGGGAATGATCAGTACACAGATCCCACTTGGTACACCAAATTTTGTTCTTCTAGGTTGAAGCGTTCGTCTACAGTAGCAGTTTTTGTATTTATGTTTCACTCTGTTCTCTCATATATAGAAAGATGAACTTGGAACTCTAAATCCAACATGGTTTGTAGTAGCTCTTTGAAACTTGACAAAATAAAGAGTTCTGAGTTTTGTTTCTATGGTTTGTTTCCTCTTCAAGTATTCCTAGGCACAGCCTGTGGAAAACAACTTTCATTGAGTGGGGTTGCCAAGCTTCTAAGAAATAACGAGTTTCCGAAATATCAGCAAATATTTTTTCACCCTATCTTGATGATACTTGGGGGTAATGATCAGTACACAGATCCCACTTGGCTCACAAAATTTTATTCTTCTAGGTTGAAGCGTTCGTCTACAGTAGCCGTTTTTATATTTAGGTTTCACTCTGTTCTCTCATATATAGATAGATGAATTTGGAACTCTAAATCCAACATGGTTTGTAGTAGCTCTTTGAAACTTGACAAAATAAAGGAGTTCTGAGTTTTGTTTCTATGGTTGTTTCCTCTTCAAGTAGCCCTGGGCGCAGACTGTGGAAAAGCACTTTCATTGAGAGGGGTTGCCAAGCTTCTAAGAAATAACGAGTTTCCGAAGTACCAGCAAATATTTTTCACCCAATCTTGATGATACTTGTTGCTAATGATCAGTACACATATCCCACTTGGCTCACCAAATTTTGTTCTTCTAGGTTGAAGCGTTCGTCTACAGTAGCAGTTTTTGTATTTAGGATTCCCTCTGTTCTCTCCTGTGTAGATAGATGAATTTGGAACTCTAAATCCAACATGGTTTGTAGTAGCTCTTTGAAACTTGACAAAATAAAGGAGGTCTCAGTTTTGTCTCTATGGATTGTTTCCTCTTCAATTAGCACTAGGCACACACTGTGGAAAAGCACTTTCATTGAGAGAGTTTGCCAGGCTTCTAAGAAATTACAAGTTTCCGAAATACCAGCAAATATTTTTTCACCCAATCATGATGATACTTGGTGGTAATGATCAGTACACAGGTCCCACTTTGCTCACCATATTTTGTTCTTCTAGGTTGAAGCGTTCGTCTACAGTAGCAGTTTTTATATTTAGGTTTCTCTCTGTTCTCTCCTATATAGTTAGATGAATTTGGAACTCTAACTCCAACATGGATTGTAGTAGCTCTTTGAAACTTGACAAAATAAAGGAGTTCTCAGTTTTGTCTCTATGGTTTGTTTCCTCTTCAAGTAGCCCTAGGCAGAGACTGTGGAAAAGCACTTTCATGAGAGGGGTTGCCAAGCTTCTAAGAAATAACGAGTTTCCGAAATACCAGCAAATATTTTTTCACCCAATCTTGATGATACTTGGTGGTAATGATCAGTACACAGATCCCACTTGGCTCACCAAATTTTGTTCTTCTAGGTTGAAGCGTTCGTCTACAGTAGCCGTTTTTATATTTAGGTTTCACTCTGTTCTCTCATATATAGATAGATGAATTTGGAAACTCTACATCCAACATGGTTTGTAGTAGCTCTTTGAAACTTGACAAAATAAAGGAGTTCTGAGTTTTGTCTCTATGGTTGTTTCCTCTTCAAGTAGCCCTAGGCGCAGACTGTGGAAAAGCACTTTCATTGAAAGGGGTTGCCAAGCTTCTAAGAAATAACGAGTTTCTGAAGTACCAGCAAATATTTTTTCACCCAATCTTGATGATACTTGTTGCTAATGATCAGTACACAAATCCCACTTGGCTCACCAAATTTTGTTCTTCTAGCTTGAAGCGTTCGTCTACAGTAGCAGTTTTTATATTTAGGATTCCCTCTGTTCTCTCCTGTATAGATAGATGAATTGGGAACTCTAAATCCAACATGGTTTGTAGTAGCTCTTTGAAACTTGACAAAATAAAGGAGTTCTCAGTTTTGTCTCTATGGATTGTTTCCTCTTCAATTAGCACTAGGCACACACTTTGGAAAAGCACTTTCATTGAGATGGCTTGCCAAGCTTCTAAGAAATAACGAGTTTCTGAAATACCAGCAAATATTTTTTCACCCAATCTTGATGATTCTTGTTGCTAATGATCAGTACAAAAATCCCACTTGGCTCACCAAATTTTGTTCTTCTAGGTTGAATCGTTCATCTACAGTAGCCGTTTTTATATTTAGGTTTCACTCTGTTCTCTCATATATAGATAGATGAATTTGGAACTCTACATCCAACATGGTTTGTAGTAGCTCTTTGAAACTTGACAAAATAAAGGAGTTCTGAGATTTGTCTCTATGGTTTGTTTCCTCTTCAAGTAGCCCTAGGCACAGACTGTGGAAAACCACTTTCATTGAGAGGTGTTGCCAAGCTTCTAAGAAATAATGAGTTTCCGAAATACCAGCAAATATTTTTTCACCCAATCTTGATGATACTTGGTGGTAATGATCAGTACACTGATCCCACTTGGCTCATCAAATTTTGTTCTTCTAGGTTGAAGCGTTCGTCTACAGTAGCAGTTTTTATATTTAGGTTTCACTCTGTTCTCTCATATATAGATAGATGAATTTGGAACTCTAAATCCAACATGGTTTGTAGTAGCTCTTTGAAACTTGACAAAATAAAGGAGTTTTGAGTTTTGTCTATATGGTTTGTTTCCTCTTCAAGAGGCCTAGGCAAAGACTGTGGAAAAGAACTTTAATTGAGAAGGGTTGCCAAGCTTCTAAGAAATAACGAGTTTCCGAAATACCAGCAAATATTTTTCACCCAATCTTGATGATACATGTTGCTAATGATCAGTACACAGATCCCACATGGCTCACCAAATTTTCTTCTTCTAGGTTGAAGCGTTCGTCTACAGTAGCAGTTTTTATATATAGGTTTCACTCTGTTCTCTCATATATAGATAGATGAATTTGGAACTCTAAATCCAACATGGTTGTAGTAGTTCTTTGAAACTTGACAAAATAAAGGAGTTCTCAGTTTTGTCTCTATGGTTTGTTTCCTCTTCAAGTATCCCTAGGCACAGACTGTGGAAAAGCACTTCCATTGAGAGGTGTTGCCAAGCTTCTAAGAAATAACGAGTTTCCGAAATACCAGCAAATATTTTTTCACCCAATCTTGATGATACTTGGTGATAATGATCAGTACACAGATCCCACTTGGCTCACCAAATTTTTTTCTTCTAGGTTGAAGCGTTAGTCTACAGTAGTCGTTTTTATATTTAGGATTCACTCTGTTCTCTCATATATAGATAGATGAATTTGGACTCTAAATCCAACATAGTTTGTAGTAGCTCTTTGAAACTTGACAAAATAAAGGAATTCTGAGTTTTGTCTCTATGGATTGTTTCCTCTTCAAGTAACCCTAGGCGCAGACTCTGGAAAAGCATTTTCATTGAGAGGGGTTGCCAAGCTTCTAAGAAATAACGAGTTTCCGAAGTACCAGCAAATATTTTTTCACCCAATCTTGATGATACTGGTTGCTAATGATCTGTACACAAATCCCACTTGGCTCACCAAATTGTGTTCTTCTAGGTTTAAGCGTTCGTCTATAGTAGCAGTTTTTATATTTAGGTTTCTCTCTGTTCTCTCCTATATAGATAGATGAATTTGGAACTCTAAGTCCAACATGGATTGTAGTAGGTCTTTGAAACTTGACAAAATAAAGGAGTTCTCAGTTTTGTCTCTATGGTTTGTTTCCTCTTCAAGTAGCCCTAGGCACAGACTGTGGAAGCACTTTCATTGAGATGGGTTGCCAAGCTTCTAAGAAATAACGTGTTTCCAAAATACCAGCAAATATTTTTTTCACCCAATCTTGATGATACATGTTGCTAATGAACAGTACACAAATCCCACTTGGCTCACCAAATTTTGTTCTTCTAGGTTGAAGCGTTCGTCTACAGTAGCAGTTTTTATATTTAGGTTTCACTCTGTTCTCTCATATATAGATAGATGAATTTGGAACTCTAAATCCAACATGGTTTGTAGTAGCTCTTTGAAACTTGACAAAATAAAGCAGTTCTGAGATTTGTCTCTATGGCTTGTTTCCTCTTCAAGTAGCCCTAGGCACAGACTGTGGAAAACCACTTTCATTGAGCGGCGTTGCCAAGCTTCTAAGAAATAACGATTTTCCGAAATACCAGCAAATATTTTTCACCCAATCTTGATGATACTTGGTGGTAATGATCAGTACACAGATCCCACTTGGCTCACCAAATTTTGTTCTTCTAGGTTGAAGCGTTTGTCTACAGTAGTCGTTTTTATAGTTAGGTTTCACTCTGTTCTCTCATATATAGATAGATGAATTTGGAACTCTAAATCCAACATGGTTTGTAGTAGCTCTTTGAAACTTGACAAAATAAAGGAGTTCTGAGTTTTGTCTTTATGGTTTGTTTCCTCTTCAAGTAGCCCTAGGCGCAGACTCTGGAAAAGCACTTTCATTGAGAGGGGTTGCCAAGCTTCTAGGAAATAACGAGTTTCCGAAGTACCAGCAAATATTTTGTCACCCAATCTTGATGATACTGGTTGCTAATGATCAGTACACAAATCCCACTTGGCTCACCAAATTGTGTTCTTCTAGGTTGAAGCGTTCGCCTACAGTAGCAGTTTTTTATATTTAGGTTTCCCTCTGTTCTCTCCTATATAGATATATGAATTTGGAACTCTAAATCCAAAATGGTTTGTAGTAGCTCTTTGAAACTTGACAAAATAAAGGAGTTCTCAGTTTTGACTCTATGGTTTTGTTTCCTCTTCAAGGAGCCCTAGGCACAGACTGTGGAAAAGCACTTTCATTGAGAGAGTTTGCCAGGCTTCTAAGAAATTACAAGTTTCCGAAATACCAGCAAATATTTTTTCACCCAATCATGATGATACTTGGTGGTAATGATCAGTACACAGATCCCACTTTGCTCACCATATTTTGTTCTTCTAGGTTGAAGCGTTCGTCTACAGTAGCAGTTTTTATATTTAGGTTTCTCTCTGTTCTCTCCTATAAAGATAGATGAATTTGGAACTCTAACTCCAACATGGATTGTAGTAGCTCTTTGAAACTTGACAAAATAAAGGAGTTCTCAGTTTTGTCTCTATGGTTTGTTTCCTCTTCAAGTAGCCCTAGGCACAGACTGTGGAAAAGCACTTTCATGAGAGGGGTTGCCAAGCTTCTGAGAAATAACGAGTTTCCGAAATACCAGCAAATATTTTTTCACCCAATCTTGATGATACTTGGTGGGAATGATCAGTACACAGATCCCACTTGGTACACCAAATTTTGTTCTTCTAGGTTGAAGCGTTCGTCTACAGTAGCAGTTTTTGTATTTAGGTTTCACTCTGTTCTCTCATATATAGATAGATGAATTTGGAACTCTAAATCCAACATGGTTTGTAGTAGCTTTTTGAAACTTGACAAAATAAAGAGTTCTGAGTTTTGTTTCTATGGTTTGTTTCCTCTTCAAGTAGCCCTAGGCACAGCCTGTGGAAAACCATTTTCATTGAGTGGGGTTGCCAAGCTTCTAAGAAATAACGAGTTTCCGAAATATCAGCAAATATTTTTTCACCCTATCTTGATGATACTTGGGGGTAATGATCAGTACACAGATCCCACTTGGCCCCCAAAATTTTATTCTTCTAGGTTGAAGCGTTCGTCTACAGTAGCCGTTTTTATATTTAGGTTTCACTCTGTTCTCTCATATATAGATAGATGAATTTGGAACTCTAAATCCAACATGGTTTGTAGTAGCTCTTTGAAACTTGACAAAATAAAGGAGTTCTGAGTTTTGTCTCTATGGTTGTTTCCTCTTCAAGTAGCCCTAGGCGCAGACTGTGGAAAAGCACTTTAATTGAGAGGGGTTGCCAGGCTTCTAAGAAATAACGGGATTCCGAAGTACCAGCAAATATTTTTCACCCAATCTTGATGATACTTGTTGCTAATGATCAGTACACAAATCCCACTTGGCTCACCAAATTTTGTTCTTCTAGCTTGAAGCATTCGTCTACAGTAGCAGTTTTTATATTTAGGTTTCCCACTGTTCTCTCATATATAGATAGATGAATTTGGAACTCTAAATCCAACATGGTTTGTAGTAGCTCTTTGAAACTTGACAAAATAAAGGAGTACTGAGATTTGTCTCTATGGTTTGTTTCCTCTTCAAGTAGCCCTAGGCACAGACTGTGGAAAACCACTTTCATTGAGAGGGGTTGCCAAGCTTCTAAGAAATAACGAGTTTCCGAAATACCAGCAAATATTTTTTCACCCAATCTTTATGATACTTGGTGGTAATGATCAGTACAGAGATCCCACTTGGCTCACCAAATTTTGTTCTTCTAGGTTGAAGCGTTCGTCTACTGTAGCAGTTTTTATATTTAGGTTTCACTCTGTTCTCTCATATATAGATAGATGAATTTGGAACTCTAAATCCAACATGGTTTGTAGTAGCTCTTTGAAACTTGACAAAATAAAGGAGTTCTGAGTTTTGTCTCTATGGTTGTTTCCTCTTCAAGTAGCCCTGGGCGCAGACTGTGGAAAAGCACTTTCATTGAGAGGGGTTGCCAAGCTTCTAAGAAATAACGAGTTTCCGAAGTACCAGCAAATATTTTTTCACCCAATCTTGATGATACTTGTTGCTAATGATCAGTACACAAATCCCACTTGGCTCACCAAATTTTGTTCTTCTAGGTTGAAGCGTTCGTCTACAGTAGCAGTTTTTGTATTTAGGATTCCCTCTGTTCTCTCCTGT
>NW_027512019.1:0-18662 GCF_048772815.1 Callospermophilus lateralis | reverse complement strand
TTTTTCACCCAATCTTGATGATACTGGTGGTAATGATCAGTACACAAATTCAACTTGACTCACCAAAATTTCCTTCTTCTAGGTTGAAGCGTTCGTTTACAGTAGCAGTTTATAATTTTAGGTGTCCCTCTGTTCTCTCCTATATAGATAGATGAATTTTGAACTATAAATCCAACATGGTTTGTAGTAGCTCTTTGAAACTTGACAAAATAAAGGAGTTCTCAGTTTTGTCTCTATGGTTTGTTTCCTCTTCAAGTAGCCCTAGACACAGACTGTGGAAAAGCACTTTCATTGAAAGGGATTGCCAAGCTTCCAAGAAATTGGGGGTTTTGAAATACCAGCAAATATTTTTTCACCCAATCTTGATGATACTTGGTGGTAATGATAAGTACACAAATCCCACTTGGCTCACCAAATTTTGTTCTTCTAGGTTGAAGCGTTCGTTTACAGTAGCTGTTTTTATTTTTAGGTTTCACTCTGTTCTCTCCTAGATATATAGATGAATTTAAAACACTAAATCCAACATGGTTTGTAGTAGCTCTTTGAAACGTGACAAAATAAAGGAGATCTCAGTTTTGTCTCTATGGTTTGTTTCCTCTTCAAGTAGCCCTAGGCACAGACTGTGGAAAAGCACTTTCATTGAGAGTTGTTTTCAAGCTTCTAAGAAATAACGAGTTTCCGAAATACCAGCAAATATTTTTTCACCCAATCTTGATGATACTGGTGGTAATGATCAGTACACAAATTCAACTTGACTCACCAAAATTGGTTCTTCTAGGTTGAAGCGTTCGTTTACAGTAGCAGTTTATAATTTTAGGTGTCCCTCTGTTCTCTCCTATATAGACAGATGAATTTGGAACTATAAATCCAACATGGTTTGTAGTAGCTCTTTGAAACTTGACAAAATAAAGGAGTTCTCAGTTTTGTCTCTATGATTTGTTTCCTCCTCAACTATCTCTAAGCAGAGACTGTGGAAAAGCACTTTCATTAAAAGGGGTTGCCAAGCTTCCAAGAAATTACAAGTTTCCGAAATACCAGCAAACAGTTTTTCACCCAATCTTGATGATACTTGGTATTAATGACAAGTACACAAATCCCACTTGGCTCACCAAATTTTGTTCTTCGAGGTTGAAGCGTTCGTTTACAGTAGCAGTTTTTATTTTTAGGTTTCACTCAGTTCTCTCCTATATAGATAGATGAATTTGGAACTCTAAATCCAACATGGTTTGTACTACCTCTTTGAAACTTCATAAAATAAAGGAGTTCTCAGTTTTGTCTCTATGGTTTGTTTCCTCTTCAAGTAGCCCTAGGCACGGACTGTGGAAAAGCACTTTCATTGGGAGGGTTTCCCAAGCTTCTAAGAAATAACGAGTTTCCGAAATACCAGCAAGTATTTTTTCACCCAATCCTGATGATACTTGGTGTTAATGACAATTACACAAATACCACTTGGCTCACCAAATTGTGTTCTTCTTGGTTGAAGAGTTCGTTTACAGTAGCAGTTTTTATTTTTAGGTTTCACTCAGTTCTCTCCTATATAGATAGATGAATTTGGAACTCTAATTCCAACATGGTTTGTAGTAGCTCTTTGAAACTTGACAAAAGAAAAAAGTTCTCAGTTTTGTCTCTATGGTTTGTTTCCTCTTCAAATAGTCCTAGGCACAGACTGGGGAAAAGCACATTCATTGAGAGGGGTTGCCAAGCTTCTAAGAAATAACAAGTTTCTGAAATACCAACAAATATTTTTTCACCCATTCTTGATGATACTTTTTGGTAACGACAAGTACACAAATCCCACTTGTCTCACCAAATTTTGTTCTTCTAGGTTAAAGCATTCCTTACAGTAGCAGTTTATATTTTTAGGTTTCCTTCTGCTCTCTCCTATATAGATAGCTGAATTTGGAACTCTAAATCTCCAACATGGTTTGTAGTAGCTCTTTGAAACTTTACAAAATAAAGGAGTTCTCAGTTTTGTCTCTATGATTTGTTTCCTCTTCAAGTAGCCCTAAGCAGAGACTGTGGAAAAGCACTTTCATTGAAAGGGTTTGCCAAGCTCCCAAGAAATTACGGGTTTCCGAAATACCAGCAAATATTTTTTCACGTAATCTTGATGATTCTTGGTGGTAATTACAAGGACACAAATCCCACTTGGCTCACCAAATTTTGTTCTTCCAGGTTGAAGCGTTCGTTTACAGTAGCAGTTTTTATTTTTAGGTTTCCCTCTGTTCTCTCCTATATAGATAGATGAATTTGGAACTCTAAAATCAACATGGTTTGTAGTAGCTACCTGAAACTTGACAAAATAAAGGAGTTGTCAGTTTTGTCTCTATGGTTTGTTTCCTCTTCAAGTAGCCCTAGACACAGACTGTGGAAAAGCACTTTCATTGAAAGTGTTTGCCAAGCTTCCAAGAAATTACGGGTTTCCGAAATACCAGCAAATATTTTTTCACCCAATCTTGATGATACTTGGTGGTAATGACAAGTAAACAAATCCCACTTGGCTCACAAATTTTGCTCTTCTAGGTTGAAGCGTTCATTTACAGTAGCAGTTTTTATATTTAGGTTTCTCTATGTTCTCTCCTATATAGATAGATGAATTTGGAACTCTAAATCCAACATGGTTTGTAGTAGCTCTTTGAAACTTGACAAAATAAAAAAGGTCTCAGTTTTGTCTCTATGGTTTGTTTCGTCTTCAAGTAGCCCTAGGCACAGACTGTGGAAAAGCACTTTCATTGAGAGTTGTTTTCAAGCTTCTAAGAAATAACGAGTTTCCGAAATACCAGCAAATATTTTTTCACCCAATCTTGATGATACTGGTGGTAATGATCAGTACACAAATTCAACTTGACTCACCAAAATTTCCTTCTTCTAGGTTGAAGCGTTTGTTTACAGTAGCAGTTTATAATTTTATGTGTCCCTCTGTTCTCTCCTATATAGATAGATGAATTTGGAACTATAAATCCAACATGGTTTGTAGTAGCTCTTTGAAACTTGACAAAATAAAGGAGTTCTCAGTTTTGTCTCTATGATTTGTTTCCTCCTCAAGTATCCCTAAGCAGAGACTGTGGAAAAGCACTTTCATTAAAAGGGGTTGCCAAGCTTCCAAGAAATTACAAGTTTCCGAAATACCAGCAAACAGTTTTTCACCCAATCTTGATGATACTTGGTGGTAATGACAAGTAAATAAATCCCACTTGGCTCACAAATTTTGCTCTTCTAGGTTGAAGCGTTCATTTACAGTAGCAGTTTTTATATTTAGGTTTCTCTAAGTTCTCTCCTATATAGATAGATGAATTTGGAACTCTAAATCCAACATGGTTTGTAGTAGCTCTTTGAAACTTGACAAAATAAAAAAGTTCTCAGTTTTGTCTCTATGGTTTGTTTCCTCTTCAAGTAGCCCTAGGCACAGACTGTGGAAAAGCACTTTCATTGAGAGTTGTTTTCAAGCTTCTAAGAAATAACGAGTTTCCAAAATACCAGCAAATATTTTTTCACCCAATCTTGATGATACAGGTGGTAATGATCAGTATACAAATTCAACTTGACTCACCAAAATTTCCTTCTTCTAGGTTGAAGCGTTCGTTTACAGTAGCAGTTTATAATTTTAGGTGTCCCTCTGTTCTCTTCTATATAGATAGATGAATTTGGAACTCTAAATCCAACATGGTTTGTAGTAGCTCTTTGAAACTTGACAAAATAAAAATGTTCTCAGTGTTGTCTCTATGGTTTGTTTCCACTTCAAGTGGCCCTAAGCAGAGACTGTGGAATAGCACTTTCATTAAAAGGGGTTGCCAAGCTATCAAAAAATTACGAGTTTTGAAATACCAGCAAATATTTTTTCACCAATCTTGATGATACTTGCTGGTAATGATACGTACACAAATCCCACTTGGCTCACCAAATTTTGTTCTTCTAGGTTGAAGCGTTCGTTTACAGTAGCTGTTTTTATTTTTAGGTTTCACTCTGTTCTCTCCTAGATATATAGATGAATTGAAAACACTAAATCCAACATGGTTTGTAGTAGCTCTTTGAAACCTGACAAAATAAAGGAGATCTCAGTTTTGTCTCTATGGTTTGTTTCCTCTTCAAGTAGCCCTAGGCACAGACTGTGGAAAAGCACTTTCATTGAGAGTTGTTTTCAAGCTTCTAAGAAATAACGAGTTTCCAAAATACCAGCAAATATTTTTTCACCCAATCCAGATGATACTGGTGGTAATGATCAGTACACAAATTCAACTTGACTCACCAAAATTGGTTCTTCTAGGTTGAAGCGTTCGTTTACAGTAGCAGTTTATAATTTTAGGTGTCCCTCTGTTCTCTCCTATATAGACAGATGAATTTGGAACTATAAATCCAACATGGTTTGTAGTAGCTCTTTGAAACTTGACAAAATAAAGGAGTTCTCAGTTTTGTCTCTATGATTTGTTTCCTCCTCAACTATCTCTAAGCAGAGACTGTGGAAAAGCACTTTCATTAAAAGGGGTTGCCAAGCTTCCAAGAAATTACAAGTTTCCGAAATACCAGCAAACAGTTTTTCACCCAATCTTGATGATACTTGGTATTATTGACAAGTACACAAATCCCACTTGGCTCACCAAATTTTGTTCTTCGAGGTTGAAGCGTTCGTTTACAGTAGCAGTTTTTATTTTTAGGTTTCACTCAGTTCTCTCCTATATAGATAGATGAATTTGGAACTCTAAATCCAACATGGTTTTTACTACCTCTTTGAAACTTCATAAAATAAAGGAGTTCTCAGTTTTGTCTCTATGGTTTGTTTCCTCTTCAAGTAGCCCTAGGCACGGACTGTGGAAAAGCACTTTCATTGGGAGGGTTTCCCAAGCTTCTAAGAAATAACGAGTTTCCGAAATACCAGCAAGTATTTTTTCACCCAATCCTGATGATACTTGGTGTTAATGACAATTACACAAATACCACTTGGCTCACCAAATTGTGTTCTTCTTGGTTGAAGAGTTCGTTTACAGTAGCAGTTTTTATTTTTAGGTTTCACTCAGTTCTCTCCTATATAGATAGATGAATTTGGAACTCTAATTCCAACATGGTTTGTAGTAGCTCTTTGAAACTTGACAAAAGAAAAAAGTTCTCAGTTTTGTCTCTATGGTTTGTTTCCTCTTCAAATAGTCCTAGGCACAGACTGGGGAAAAGCACATTCATTGAGAGGGGTTGCCAAGCTTCTAAGAAATAACAAGTTTCTGAAATACCAACAAATATTTTTTCACCCATTCTTGATGATACTTTTTGGTAACGACAAGTACACAAATCCCACTTGTCTCACCAAATTTTGTTCTTCTAGGTTGAAGCGTTCCTTACAGTAGCAGTTTATATTTTTAGGTTTCCTTCTGCTCTCTCCTATATAGATAGCTGAATTTGGAACTCTAAATCCAACATGGTTTGTAGTAGCTCTTTGAAACTTTACAAAATAAAGGAGTTCTCAGTTTTGTCTCTATGATTTGTTTCCTCTTCAAGTAGCCCTAAGCAGAGACTGTGGAAAAGCACTTTCATTGAAAGGGTTTGCCAAGCTCCCAAGAAATTACGGGTTTCCGAAATACCAGCAAATATTTTTTCACGTAATCTTGATGATTCTTGGTGGTAATTACAAGGACACAAATCCCACTTGGCTCACCAAATTTTGTTCTTCCAGGTTGAAGCGTTCGTTTACAGTAGCAGTTTTTATTTTTAGGTTTCCCTCTGTTCTCTCCTATATAGATAGATGAATTTGGAACTCTAAAATCAACATGGTTTGTAGTAGCTACCTGAAACTTGACAAAATAAAGGAGTTGTCAGTTTTGTCTCTATGGTTTGTTTCCTCTTCAAGTAGCCCTAGACACAGACTGTGGAAAAGCACTTTCATTGAAAGTGTTTGCCAAGCTTCCAAGAAATTACGGGTTTCCGAAATACCAGCAAATATTTTTTCACCCAATCTTGATGATACTTGGTGGTAATGACAAGTAAACAAATCCCACTTGGCTCACAAATTTTGCTCTTCTAGGTTGAAGCGTTCATTTACAGTAGCAGTTTTTATATTTAGGTTTCTCTATGTTCTCTCCTATATAGATAGATGAATTTGGAACTCTAAATCCAACATGGTTTGTAGTAGCTCTTTGAAACTTGACAAAATAAAAAGGTCTCAGTTTTGTCTCTATGGTTTGTTTCGTCTTCAAGTAGCCCTAGGCACAGACTGTGGAAAAGCACTTTCATTGAGAGTTGTTTTCAAGCTTCTAAGAAATAACGAGTTTCCGAAATACCAGCAAATATTTTTTCACCCAATCTTGATGATACTGGTGGTAATGATCAGTACACAAATTCAACTTGACTCACCAAAATTTCCTTCTTCTAGGTTGAAGCGTTCGTTTACAGTAGCAGTTTATAATTTTATGTGTCCCTCTGTTCTCTCCTATATAGATAGATGAATTTGGAACTATAAATCCAACATGGTTTGTAGTAGCTCTTTGAAACTTGACAAAATAAAGGAGTTCTCAGTTTTGTCTCTATGATTTGTTTCCTCCTCAAGTATCCCTAAGCAGAGACTGTGGAAAAGCACTTTCATTAAAAGGGGTTGCCAAGCTTCCAAGAAATTACAAGTTTCCGAAATACCAGCAAACAGTTTTTCACCCAATCTTGATGATACTTGGTGGTAATGACAAGTAAATAAATCCCACTTGGCTCACAATTTTGCTCTTCTAGGTTGAAGCGTTCATTTACAGTAGCAGTTTTTATATTTAGGTTTCTCTAAGTTCTCTCCTATATAGATAGATGAATTTGGAACTCTAAATCCAACATGGTTTGTAGTAGCTCTTTGAAACTTGACAAAATAAAAAAGTTCTCAGTTTTGTCTCCATGGTTTGTTTCCTCTTCAAGTAGCCCTAGGCACAGACTGTGGAAAAGCACTTTCATTGAGAGTTGTTTTGAAGCTTCTAAGAAATAACGAGTTTCCAAAATACCAGCAAATATTTTTTCACTCAATCTTGATGATACAGGTGGTAATGATCAGTACACAAATTCAACTTGACTCACCAAAATTTCCTTCTTCTAGGTTGAAGCGTTCGTTTACAGTAGCAGTTTATAATTTTAGGTGTCCCTCTGTTCTCTCCTATATAGATAGATGAATTTGGAACTCTAAATCCAACATGGTTTGTAGTAGCTCTTTGAAACTTGACAAATAAAAATGTTCTCAGTGTTGTCTCTATGGTTTGTTTCCTCTTCAAGTGGCCCTAAGCAGAGACTGTGGAATAGCACTTTCATTAAAAGGGGTTGCCAAGCTATCAAAAAATTATGAGTTTTTAAATACCAGCAAATATTTTTTCACCCAATCTTGATGATACTTGGTGGTAATGATACGTACACAAATCCCACTTGGCTCACCAAATTTTGTTCTTCTAGGTTGAAGCGTTCGTTTACAGTAGCTGTTTTTATTTTTAGGTTTCACTCTGTTCTCTCCTAGATATATAGATGAATTTAAAACACTAAATCCAACATGGTTTGTGGTAGCTCTTTGAAACGTGACAAAATAAAGGAGATCTCAGTTTTTTCTCTATGGTTTGTTTCCTCTTCAAGTAGCCCTAGGCACAGACTGTGGAATAGCACTTTCATTGAGAGGGGTGTTGAGGCTTCTAAGAAATAACGAGTTTCCGAAATAGCAGCAAATAGTTTTTTCACCCAGTCTTGATGATACTTGGTGGTAATGACAAGGACACAAATCTCACTTGGCTCAACAAATTTTGCTCCTCTAGGTTTAAGCGTTCGTCTACAGTAGAAGTTGTTATATTTAGGTTTCACTCTGTTCTCTCCTATATAGATAGATGAATTTGGAACTCTAAATCCACCACGGTTTGTAGTAGCTCTTTGAAACTTGACAAAATAAAGGAGTTCTCAGTTTTGTCTCTATGGTTTGTTTCCTCTTCAACAGACCTAGGCACAGACTGTGGAAAAGCACTTTCATTGAGAGGGGTTGCCAAGATTCTAAGAAATAACGAGTTTCCGAAATACCAGCAAATATTTTTTCACCCAATCTTGATGATACTTGGTGGTAATGATCAGTACACAAATCCCACTTGGCTCACCAAATTTTGTTCTTCTAGGTTGAAGCGTTCGTCTACAGTAGCAGTTTGTATATTTAGGTTGTTCTCTGTTCTCTCCTATATAGATAGATGAATTTGGAACTCAAAATCCACCACGGTTTGTAGTAGCTCTTGGAAACTTGACAAAATAAATTAGTTCTCTGTTTTGTCTCTATGGTTTGTTTCCTCTTCAAGTAGCCCTAGGCACAAACTGTGGAAAAGCACTTGCATTGAAAAGGGTTGCCAAGCTTCCAAGGAATAACGAGTTTCCGAAATACCAGCAAATATTTTTTCACGTAATCTTGATGATTCTTGGTGGTAAATACAAGGACACAAATCCCACTTGGCTCACCAAATTTTGTTCTTCGTGGTTGAAGCGTTCGTTTACAGTAGCAGTTTTTATTTTTAGGTTTCCCTCTGTTCTCTCCTGTATAGATAGATGAATTTGGAACTCTAAAATCAACATGGTTTGTAGTAGCTCCCTGAAACTTGACAAAATAAAGGAGTTCTCAGTTTTGTCTCTATGCTTTGTTTCCTCTTCAAGTAGACCTAGACACAGACTGTGGAAAAGCACTTTCATTGAAAGGGTTTGCCATGCTTCCAAGAAATTACGGGTTTCCGAAATACCAGCAAATATTTTTTCACCCAATCTTGATGATACTTGGTGGTAATGACAAGTAAATAAATCCCACTTGGCTCACAAATTTTGCTCTTCTAGGTTGAAGCGTTCATTTACAGTAGCAGTTTTTATATTTTGGTTTCTCTATGTTCTCTCCTATATAGATAGATGAATTTGGAACTCTAAATCCAACATGGTTTGTAGTAGCTCTTTGAAACTTGACAAAATAAAAAAGTTCTCAGTTTTGTCTCTATGGTTTGTTTCCTCTTCAAGTAGCCCTAGGCACAGACTGTGGAAAAGCACTTTCAATGAGAGTTGTTTTCAAGCTTCTAAGAAATAACGAGTTTCCAAAATACCAGCAAATATTTTTTCACCCAATCTTGATGATACAGGTGGTAATGATCAGTATACAAATTCAACTTGACTCACCAAAATTTCCTTCTTCTAGGTTGAAGCGTTCGTTTACAGTAGCAGTTTATAATTTTAGGTGTCCCTCTGTTCTCTTCTATATAGATAGATGAATTTGGAACTCTAAATCCAACATGGTTTGTAGTAGCTCTTTGAAACTTGACAAAATAAAAATGTTCTCAGTGTTGTCTCTATGGTTTGTTTCCACTTCAAGTGGCCCTAAGCAGAGACTGTGGAATAGCACTTTCATTAAAAGGGGTTGCCAAGCTATCAAAAAATTACGAGTTTTGAAATACCAGCAAATATTTTTTCACCCAATCTTGATGATACTTGGTGGTAATGATACGTACACAAATCCCACTTGGCTCACCAAATTTTGTTCTTCTAGGTTGAAGCGTTCGTTTACAGTAGCTGTTTTTATTTTTAGGTTTCACTCTGTTCTCTCCTAGATATATAGATGAATTGAAAACACTAAATCCAACATGGTTTGTAGTAGCTCTTTGAAACCTGACAAAATAAAGGAGATCTCAGTTTTGTCTCTATGGTTTGTTTCCTCTTCAAGTAGCCCTAGGCACAGACTGTGGAAAAGCACTTTCATTGAGAGTTGTTTTCAAGCTTCTAAGAAATAACGAGTTTCCAAAATACCAGCAAATATTTTTTCACCCAATCCAGATGATACTGGTGGTAATGATCAGTACACAAATTCAACTTGACTCACCAAAATTGGTTCTTCTAGGTTGAAGCGTTCGTTTACAGTAGCAGTTTATAATTTTAGGTGTCCCTCTGTTCTCTCCTATATAGACAGATGAATTTGGAACTATAAATCCAACATGGTTTGTAGTAGCTCTTTGAAACTTGACAAAATAAAGGAGTTCTCAGTTTTGTCTCTATGATTTGTTTCCTCCTCAACTATCTCTAAGCAGAGACTGTGGAAAAGCACTTTCATTAAAAGGGGTTGCCAAGCTTCCAAGAAATTACAAGTTTCCGAAATACCAGCAAACAGTTTTTCACCCAATCTTGATGATACTTGGTATTAATGACAAGTACACAAATCCCACTTGGCTCACCAAATTTTGTTCTTCGAGGTTGAAGCGTTCGTTTACAGTAGCAGTTTTTATTTTTAGGTTTCACTCAGTTCTCTCCTATATAGATAGATGAATTTGGAACTCTAAATCCAACATGGTTTTTACTACCTCTTTGAAACTTCATAAAATAAAGGAGTTCTCAGTTTTGTCTCTATGGTTTGTTTCCTCTTCAAGTAGCCCTAGGCACGGACTGTGGAAAAGCACTTTCATTGGGAGGGTTTCCCAAGCTTCTAAGAAATAACGAGTTTCCGAAATACCAGCAAGTATTTTTTCACCCAATCCTGATGATACTTGGTGTTAATGACAATTACACAAATACCACTTGGCTCACCAAATTGTGTTCTTCTTGGTTGAAGAGTTCGTTTACAGTAGCAGTTTTTATTTTTAGGTTTCACTCAGTTCTCTCCTATATAGATAGATGAATTTGGAACTCTAATTCCAACATGGTTTGTAGTAGCTCTTTGAAACTTGACAAAAGAAAAAAGTTCTCAGTTTTGTCTCTATGGTTTGTTTCCTCTTCAAATAGTCCTAGGCACAGACTGGGGAAAAGCACATTCATTGAGAGGGGTTGCCAAGCTTCTAAGAAATAACAAGTTTCTGAAATACCAACAAATATTTTTTCACCCATTCTTGATGATACTTTTTGGTAACGACAAGTACACAAATCCCACTTGTCTCACCAAATTTTGTTCTTCTAGGTTGAAGCGTTCCTTACAGTAGCAGTTTATATTTTTAGGTTTCCTTCTGCTCTCTCCTATATAGACAGCTGAATTTGGAACTCTAAATCCAACATGGTTTGTAGTAGCTCTTTGAAACTTTACAAAATAAAGGAGTTCTCAGTTTTGTCTCTATGATTTGTTTCCTCTTCAAGTAGCCCTAAGCAGAGACTGTGGAAAAGCACTTTCATTGAAAGGGTTTGCCAAGCTCCCAAGAAATTACGGGTTTCCGAAATACCAGCAAATATTTTTTCACGTAATCTTGATGATTCTTGGTGGTAATTACAAGGACACAAATCCCACTTGGCTCACCAAATTTTGTTCTTCCAGGTTGAAGCGTTCGTTTACAGTAGCAGTTTTTATTTTTAGGTTTCCCTCTGTTCTCTCCTATATAGATAGATGAATTTGGAACTCTAAAATCAACATGGTTTGTAGTAGCTACCTGAAACTTGACAAAATAAAGGAGTTGTCAGTTTTGTCTCTATGGTTTGTTTCCTCTTCAAGTAGCCCTAGACACAGACTGTGGAAAAGCACTTTCATTGAAAGTGTTTGCCAAGCTTCCAAGAAATTACGGGTTTCCGAAATACCAGCAAATATTTTTTCACCCAATCTTGATGATACTTGGTGGTAATGACAAGTAAACAAATCCCACTTGGCTCACAAATCTTGCTCTTCTAGGTTGAAGCGTTCATTTACAGTAGCAGTTTTTATATTTAGGTTTCTCTATGTTCTCTCCTATATAGATAGATGAATTTGGAACTCTAAATCCAACATGGTTTGTAGTAGCCCCCTGAAACTTGACAAAATAAAGGAGTTCTCAGTTTTGTCTCTATGGTTTGTTTCCTCTTCAAGTAGCCCTAGGCACAGACTGTGGAAAAGCACTTTCATTGAGAGTTGTTTTCAAGCTTCTAAGAAATAACGCGTTTCCAAAATACCAGCAAATATTTTTTCACCCAATCTTGATGATACTGGTGGTAATGATCAGTACACAAATTCAACTTGACTCACCAAAATTTCCTTCTTCTAGGTTGAAGCGTTCGTTTACAGTAGCAGTTTATAATTTTAGGTGTCCCTCTCTTCTCTCCTATATAGATAGATGAATTTTGAACTATAAATCCAACATGGTTTGTAGTAGCTCTTTGAAACTTGACAAAATAAAGGAGTTCTCAGTTTTGTCTCTATGATTTGTTTCCTCCTCAAGTATCTCTAAGCAGAGACTGTGGAAAAGCACTTTCATTAAAAGGGGTTGCCAAGCTTCCAAGAAATTATGATTTTCCGAAATACCAGCAAATATTTTTTCACCCAATGTTGATGATACTTGGTGGTAATGATAAGTACACAAATCCCACTTGGCTCACCAAATTTTGTTCTTCTAGGTTGAAGCGTTCGTTTACAGTAGCTGTTTTCATTTTTAGGTTTCACTCTGTTCTCTCCTAGATATATAGATGAATTTAAAACACTAAATCCAACATGGTTTGTAGTAGCTCTTTGAAACGTGACAAAATAAAGGAGATCTCAGTTTTGTCTCTACGGTTTGTTTCCTCTTCAAGTAGCCCTAGGCACAGACTGTGGAAAAGCACTTTCATTGAGAGTTGTTTTCAAGCTTCTAAGAAATAACGAGTTTCCGAAATACCAGCAAATATTTTTTCACCCAATCTTGATGATACTGGTGGTAATGATCAGTACACAAATTCAACTTGACTCACCAAAATTGGTTCTTCTAGGTTGAAGCGTTCGTTTACAGTAGCAGTTTATAATTTTAGGTGTCCCTCTGTTCTCTCCTATATAGACAGATGAATTTGGAACTATAAATCCAACATGGTTTGTAGTAGCTCTTTGAAACTTGACAAAATAAAGGAGTTCTCAGTTTTGTCTCTATGATTTGTTTCCTCCTCAACTATCTCTAAGCAGAGACTGTGGAAAAGCACTTTCATTAAAAGGGGTTGCCAAGCTTCCAAGAAATTACAAGTTTCCGAAATACCAGCAAACAGTTTTTCACCCAATCTTGATGATACTTGGTATTAATGACAAGTACACAAATCCCACTTGGCTCACCAAATTTTGTTCTTCGAGGTTGAAGCGTTCGTTTACAGTAGCAGTTTTTATTTTAGGTTTCACTCAGTTCTCTCCTATATAGATAGATGAATTTGGAACTCTAAATCCAACATGGTTTTTACTACCTCTTTGAAACTTCATAAAATAAAGGAGTTCTCAGTTTTGTCTCTATGGTTTGTTTCCTCTTCAAGTAGCCCTAGGCACGGACTGTGGAAAAGCACTTTCATTGGGAGGGTTTCCCAAGCTTCTAAGAAATAACGAGTTTCCGAAATACCAGCAAGTATTTTTTCACCCAATCCTGATGATACTTGGTGTTAATGACAATTACACAAATACCACTTGGCTCACCAAATTGTGTTCTTCTTGGTTGAAGAGTTCGTTTACAGTAGCAGTTTTTATTTTTAGGTTTCACTCAGTTCTCTCCTATATAGATAGATGAATTTGGAACTCTAATTCCAACATGGTTTGTAGTAGCTCTTTGAAACTTGACAAAAGAAAAAAGTTCTCAGTTTTGTCTCTATGGTTTGTTTCCTCTTCAAATAGTCCTAGGCACAGACTGGGGAAAAGCACATTCATTGAGAGGGGTTGCCAAGCTTCTAAGAAATAACAAGTTTCTGAAATACCAACAAATATTTTTTCACCCATTCTTGATGATACTTTTTGGTAACGACAAGTACACAAATCCCACTTGTCTCACCAAATTTTGTTCTTCTAGGTTGAAGCGTTCCTTACAGTAGCAGTTTATATTTTTAGGTTTCCTTCTGCTCTCTCCTATATAGACAGCTGAATTTGGAACTCTAAATCCAACATGGTTTGTAGTAGCTCTTTGAAACTTTACAAAATAAAGGAGTTCTCAGTTTTGTCTCTATGATTTGTTTCCTCTTCAAGTAGCCCTAAGCAGAGACTGTGGAAAAGCACTTTCATTGAAAGGGTTTGCCAAGCTCCCAAGAAATTACGGGTTTCCGAAATACCAGCAAATATTTTTTCACGTAATCTTGATGATTCTTGGTGGTAATTACAAGGACACAAATCCCACTTGGCTCACCAAATTTTGTTCTTCCAGGTTGAAGCGTTCGTTTACAGTAGCAGTTTTTATTTTTAGGTTTCCCTCTGTTCTCTCCTATATAGAATAGATGAATTTGGAACTCTAAAATCAACATGGTTTGTAGTAGCTACCTGAAACTTGACAAAATAAAGGAGTTGTCAGTTTTGTCTCTATGGTTTGTTTCCTCTTCAAGTAGCCCTAGACACAGACTGTGGAAAAGCACTTTCATTGAAAGTGTTTGCCAAGCTTCCAAGAAATTACGGGTTTCCGAAATACCAGCAAATATTTTTTCACCCAATCTTGATGATACTTGGTGGTAATGACAAGTAAACAAATCCCACTTGGCTCACAAATTTTGCTCTTCTAGGTTGAAGCGTTCATTTACAGTAGCAGTTTTTATATTTAGGTTTCTCTATGTTCTCTCCTATATAGATAGATGAATTTGGAACTCTAAATCCAACATGGTTTGTAGTAGCCCCCTGAAACTTGACAAAATAAAGGAGTTCTCAGTTTGTCTCTATGGTTTGTTTCGTCTTCAAGTAGCCCTAGGCACAGACTGTGGAAAAGCACTTTCATTGAGAGTTGTTTTCAAGCTTCTAAGAAATAACGCGTTTCCAAAATACCAGCAAATATTTTTTCACCCAATCTTGATGATACTGGTGGTAATGATCAGTACACAAATTCAACTTGACTCACCAAAATTTCCTTCTTCTAGGTTGAAGCGTTCGTTTATAGTAGCAGTTTATAATTTTAGGTGTCCCTCTCTTCTCTCCTATATAGATAGATGAATTTTGAACTAAAAATCCAACATGGTTTGTAGTAGCTCTTTGAAACTTGACAAAATAAAGGAGTTCTCAGTTTTGTCTCTATGATTTGTTTCCTCCTCAAGTATCTCTAAGCAGAGACTGTGGAAAAGCACTTTCATTAAAAGGGGTTGCCAAGCTTCCAAGAAATTATGATTTTCCGAAATACCAGCAAATATTTTTTCACCCAATGTTGATGATACTTGGTGGTAATGATAAGTACACAAATCCCACTTGGCTCACCAAATTTTGTTCTTCTAGGTTGAAGCGTTCGTTTACAGTAGCTGTTTTCATTTTTAGGTTTCACTCTGTTCTCTCCTAGATATATAGATGAATTTAAAACACTAAATCCAACATGGTTTGTAGTAGCTCTTTGAAACGTGACAAAATAAAGGAGATCTCAGTTTTGTCTCTACGGTTTGTTTCCTCTTCAAGTAGCCCTAGGCACAGACTGTGGAAAAGCACTTTCATTGAGAGTTGTTTTCAAGCTTCTAAGAAATAACGAGTTTCCGAAATACCAGCAAATATTTTTTCACCCAATCTTGATGATACTGGTGGTAATGATCAGTACACAAATTCAACTTGACTCACCAAAATTGGTTCTTCTAGGTTGAAGCGTTCGTTTACAGTAGCAGTTTATAATTTTAGGTGTCCCTCTGTTCTCTCCTATATAGACAGATGAATTTGGAACTATAAATCCAACATGGTTTGTAGTAGCTCTTTGAAACTTGACAAAATAAAGGAGTTCTCAGTTTTGTCTCTATGATTTGTTTCCTCCTCAAATATCTCTAAGCAGAGACTGTGGAAAAGCACTTTCATTAAAAGGGGTTGCCAAGCTTCCAAGAAATTACAAGTTTCCGAAATACCAGCAAACAGTTTTTCACCCAATCTTGATGATACTTGGTATTAATGACAAGTACACAAATCCCACTTGGCTCACCAAATTTTGTTCTTCGAGGTTGAAGCATTCGTTTACAGTAGCAGTTTTTATTTTTAGGTTTCACTCAGTTCTCTCCTATAAAGATAGATGAATTTGGAACTCTACATCCAACATGGTTTGTACTACCTCTTTGAAACTTCATAAAATAAAGGAGTTCTCAGTTTTGTCTCTATGGTTTGTTTCCTCTTCAAGTAGCCCTAGGCACGGACTGTGGAAAAGCACTTTCATTGAGAGGGTTTCCAAAGCTTCTAAGAAATAACGAGTTTCCGAAATACCAGCAAATATTTCTTCACCCAATCCTGATGATACTTGGTGTTAATGACAAGTACACAAATACCACTTGGCTCAGAAAATTGTGTTCTTCTTGGTTGAAGAGTTCGTTTACAGTAGCAGTTTTTTATTTTTAGGTTTCACTCTGTTCTCTTTATATAGATAGCTGAATTTGGAACTCTAATTCCAACATGGTTTGTAGTAGCTCTTTGAAACTTGACAAAAGAAAAAAGTTCTCAGATTTGTCTCTATGGTTTGTTTCCTCTTCAAATAGCCCTAGGCACAGACTGGGGAAAAGCACATTCATTGAGAGGGGTTGCCAAGCGTCTAAGAAATAACAAGTTTCTGAAATACCAACAAATATTTTTTCACCCATTCTTGATGATACTTTTTGGTAAGGACAAGTACACAAATCCCACTTGGCTCACCAAATTTTGTTCTTCTAGGTTGAAGCGTTCCTTACAGTAGCAGTTTGTATTTTTAGGTTTCCTTCTGCTCTCTCCTATATAGATAGCTGAATTTGTAACTCTAAATCCAACATGGTTTGTAGTAGCTCTTTGAAAGTTTACAAAATAAAGGAGTTCTCAGTTTTGTCTCTATGATTTGTTTCCTCTTCAAGTAGCCCTAAGAAGAGACTGTGGAAAAGCACTTTCATTGAAAGGGTTTGCCAAGCTCCCAAGAAATTACGGGTTGCCTAAACACCAGCAAATATTTTTTCACCCAATCTTGATGATACTCGGTGGTAATGACAAGTACACAAATCCCAATTGGCTCACCAAATTTTGCTCTTCTAGGTTGAAACGTTTGTTTACAGTAGCAGTTTTTATTTTTAGGTTTCCCTCTGTTCTCTCCTATATAGATAGATGAATTTGGAACTCTAAATCCAACATGGTTTGTACTAGCTCTTTGAAACTTGACAAAAGAAAAAAGTTCTCAGTTTTGTCTCTATGGTTTGTTTCCTCTTCAAATAGCCCTAGGCACAGACTGGGGAAAAGCACATTCATTGAGAGGGGTTGCCAAGCTTCTAAGAAATAACGAGTTTCCGAAATACCAGCAAATATTTTTTCACCCAATCTTCATGATACGCGGTGGTAATGATCAGTACACAAATGCCACTTGGCTCACCAAATTGTGTTCTTCTAGGTTGAAGCGTTCGTTTATAGAAGCAGTTTTTATTTTTAGGTCTCACTCTGTTCTTTCCCATATAGACAGATGAATTTGGAACTCTAAATCCAATATGGTTTGTAGTAGCTCTTTGAAAGTTAACAAAATAAAGGAGTTCTCAGTTTTGTCTCTATGGTTTGTTTCCTCTCCAAGTAGCCCTAGGCACAAACTGTAGAACAGCACTTTCATTGAAAGGGGTTGCCAAGCTTCTAAGAAATAACGAGTTTCCGAAATACCAGCAAATATTTTTTCACCCAATCTTGATGATACTTGGTGGTAATGATCAGTACACAAATCACACTTGGCTCACCAAATTTTGTTCTTCTAGGTTGAAGCGTTCGTTTACAGTAGCAGTTTTTATTTTTAGGTTTCCCTCTGTTCGCTCCTATATAGATAGATGAATTTGGAACTCTAAATCCAACATGGTTTGTAGTAGCTCTTTGAAACTTGACAAAATAAAGGAGTTCTCAGTTTTGTCTCTATGATTTGTTTCTTCTTCAAGTAGCCCTAAGCAGAAACTGGGGAAAAGCACTTTCATTGAAAGGTTTTGCCAAGCTCACAAAAAATTACGGGTTGCCGAAATACCGGCAAATATTTTTTCACCCAATCTTGATGATACTTGGTGGTAATTACAAATACACAAATCCCACTTGGCTCACCAAATTTTTCTCTTCGATTTTGAAGCGTTCGTTTACAAGTGCAGTTGTTATTTTTAGGTTTCCCGCTGTTCTCTCCTATATAGATAGATGAATTTGGAACTCTAAATCCAACATGGTTTGTAGTAGCTCTTTGAAACTTGACAAAATAAAAATGTTCTCAGTGTTGTCTCTATGGTTTGTTTCCTCTTCAAGTGGCCCTAAGCAGAGACTGTGGAAAAGCACTTTCATTAAAAGGGGTTGCCAAGCTATCAAAAAATTACGAGTTTTGAAATACCAGCAAATATTTTTTCACCCAATCTTGATGATACTTGGTGGTAATGATACGTACACAAATCCCACTTGGCTCACCAAATTTTGTTCTTCTAGGTTGAAGCGTTCGTTTACAGTAGCTGTTTTAATTTTTAGGTTTCACTCTGTTCTCTCCTAGATATATAGATGAATTTAAAACACTAAATCCAACATGGTTTGTGGTAGCTCTTTGAAACGTGACAAAATAAAGGAGATCTCAGTTTTTTCTCTATGGTTTGTTTCCTCTTCAAGTAGCCCTAGGCACAGACTGTGGAAAAGCACTTTCATTGAGAGGGGTGTTGAGGCTTCTTAGAAATAACGAGTTTCTGAAATAGCAGCAAATATTTTTTCACCCAATATTGATGATACTTGGTGGTAATGATCAGTACACAAATCACACTTTGCTCACCAAATTTTGTTCCTCTAGGTTTAAGCGTTCGTCTACAGTAGAAGTTGTTATATTTAGGTTTCACTCTGTTCTCTCCTATATAGATAGATGAATTTGGAACTCTAAATCCACCACGGTTTGTAGTAG
>NW_027512018.1:0-18668 GCF_048772815.1 Callospermophilus lateralis | reverse complement strand
ACCTATAATTTCTAACTGTTCCTGCAAACGAATGCTACAAACCTAGAAGAACAAACTTGGGCATCCACGTTTGATTGGTGTACTGATCAATACTTGAAAGAATCATGAAGATTGGATGAAAAAATATATGTTGAGATTTCAGGAGACGGTAGTTTTTTGGAAGCTAAACAACGCCTTTCATTGAAAGTGTTATTCGCCAGTCTCTGCTTAAGGCTACATCAAGAGGAAACAAACCTTAGAGATAGAACATAGAACTACATTTATTGTGTCAAATTTCAAGAAGCTAGCACAAACCATGTTTGATTTAGAGTTCGAACTGCATCTGTCAATAGGAGAAAACACAGTGAAAACTAAAATTCAAACTGTTACTGCAAACGAATGCTTCAACCTAGGAGAACGAAACTTGAACATCCACGTTTTATTGGTGTACTGCTCATTTCTTGAAATCATCATGAAGGTCGGAAAAAAAAATATGTTGAGATTTCAGGAGACTGTAGTGTTTTGGCAGCCTAACAACGCCTTTCATTGAATGTGTCTTTCGTCAGTCTCTGCTTAGGTCTACATCCAGAGGAAACAAAAAATAAAAATAGAATGTAGAACTACTTTACTGTTTCAAGTTTCAAGAAGCTAGCACAAACCGTGTTTGATTTAGAGTTCGAACTACATTTGTCAATATAGGAGAAAACAGAGTGAAACCTAAAAATTCAAACTGTTACTCCAAAGAATGCTTCAATCTAGGAGAACTAAACTTTGGCATCCAAGTGGGATTGGTGTACTGATCATTACTTGAAAGTATCATGAGATTGGATGAAAAATATATTGAGATTTCAGGAGAATCTAGTGTGTTGGAGTTTGGCAACCCTTTCAGTATAAGTGTTATCGCCAGTCCCAGCTTTAGGATACAAGAGGAAACAAACCTTAGAGATAGAACGTAGAACTACTTTATTGAGTCAAGTTTCAAGAAGCTAGCACAACCGTGTTTGATTTAGAGTTCTAACTGCATCTGTCAATATAGGAGAAAACAGAGTGAAACCTATAATTTCTAACTGTTCCTGCAAACGAATGCTACAACCTTGAAGAACAAAACTGGGCATCCACGTTGATTGGTGTACTGATCAATACTTGAAAGAATCATGAAGATTGGATGAAAAAATATATGTTGAGATTTCAGGAGACGGTAGTTTTTTGGAAGCTTAACAACGCCTTTCATTGAAAGTGTTATTCGCCAGTCTCTGCTTAAGGCTACATCAAGAGGAAACAAACCTTAGAGATAGAACGTAGAACTACTTTATTGTGTCAAGTTTCAAGAAGTTAGCACAAACCATGTTTGATTTAGAGTTCGAACTGCATCTGTCAATATAGGAGAAAACAGAGTGAAAACTAAAAATTTAAATTGTTACTGCAACAGTGCTTCGAAAGAGAAACTTGAACATCCACGTTTATTGGTGTACTGCTCATTACTTGAAATTATCATGAAGGTCGGAAAAAAAATATGTTGAGATTTCAGGAGACTGCAGTATTTTGGCAGCCTAACAACGCCTTTCAGTGAATGTGTCTTTCGTCATCTGCTTAGGCTACAAGCAGAGAAAACAATAAAAATAGAAAGTAAGACACTTTACTGTTTCAAGTTTCATGAAGCTAGCACAAACCGTGTTTGATTTAGAGTTCGAACTACATTTGTCAATATTGGAGAAAACAGAGTGAAACCTAACAATTCAAACTGTTACTCCAAAGAATGCTTCAATCTAGCAGAACTAAACTTTGGCATCCAAGTGGGATTGGTGTACTGATCATTACTTGACAGTATAATGAAGATTGGAGATGAAAAAATATATGTTGAATTTCAGGAGACTCTAGTGTGTTGGAAGTTTGGCAAGCCGTTTCAGTATAAGTGTTATTCGCCAGTCCCAGCTTTAGGATACAAGAGGAAACAATCCTTAGAGATAGAACGTAGAACTACTTTATTGTGTCAAGTTTCAAGAAGCTAGCACAAACCGTGTTTGATTTAGAGTTCTAACTGCATCTGTCAATATAGGAGAAAACAGAGTGAAACCTATAATTTCTAACTGTTCCTGCAAACGAATGCTACAACCTAGAAGAACAAAACTTTGGCAATCACATTTGATTGGTGTACTGATCAATACTTGAAAGAATCATGAAGATTGGATGAAAAAATATATGTTGAGATTTCAGGAGACGGTAGTTTTTTGGCAGCTTAACAACGCCTTTCATTGAAAGTGTTATTCGCCAGTCTCTGCTTAAGGCTACATCAAGAGGAAACAAACCTTAGAGATAGAACGTAGAACTACTTTATTGTGTCAAGTTTCAAGAAGCTAGCACAAACCATGTTTGATTTAGAGTTCGAACTGCATCTGTCAATATAGGAGAAAACAGAGGGAAAACTAAAAATTCAAACTGTTACTGCAAACGAATGCTTCAACCTAGGAGAACGAAACTTGAACATCCATGTTTTATTGTTGTACTGCTCATTACTTGAAATTATCATGAAGGTCGGAAAAAAATATGTTGAGATTTCAGGAGACTGTAGTATTTTGGCAGCCTAACAACGCCTTTCATTGAATGTGTCTTTCGTGAGTCTCTGCTTAGGTCTAAATCCAGAGGAAACAAAAATATAAAAATAGAATGTAGAACTACTTTACTGTTTCAAGTTTCAAGAAGCTAGCACAAACCGTGTTTGATTTAGAGTTCGAACTACATTTGTCAATATAGGAGAAAACAGAGTGAAACCTAAAAATTCAAACTGTTACTCCAAAAGAATGCTTCAATCTAGGAGAAATAAACTTTGGCATTCAAGTGGGATTGGTGTACTGATTATTACTTGAAAGTATCATGAAGATTGGATGAAAAAATATATGTTGAGATTTCACGAGACTCTAGTGTGTTGGAAGTTTTGCAACCCATTTCAGTATAAGTGTTATTCGCCAGTCCCAGCTTTAGGATACAAGAAGAAACAAACCTTAGAGATAGAATCTAGAACTACTTTATTGTGTCAAGTTTCAAGAAGCTAGCACAAACCGTGTTTGATTTAGAGTTCTAACTGCATCTGTCAATATAGGAGAAAACAGAGTGAAACCTATAATTTCTAACTGTTCCTGCAAACGAATGCTACAACCTAGAAGAACAAAACTTGGGCCTCCACGTTTGATTGGTGTACTGATCAATACTTGAAAGAATCATGAAGATTGGATGAAAAAATATATGTTGAGATTTCAGGAGACGGTAGTTTTTTGGAAGCTTAAAAACGCCTTTCATTGAAAGTGTTATTCGCCAGTCTCTGCTTAAGGCTACATCAAGAGGAAACAAACCTTAGAGATAGAACGTAGAACTACTTTATTGTGTCAAGTTTCAAGAAGCTAGCACAAACCATGTTTGATTTAGTGTTCGAACTGCATCTGTCAATATAGGAGAAAACAGAGTGAAAACTAAAAATTCAAACTGTTACTGCAAACGAATGCTTCAACCTAGGAGAACGAAACTTGAACATCCACGTTTTATTGGTGTACTGCTCATTGCTTGAAATTATCATGAAGGTCGGAAAAAAAAATATGTTGAGATTTCAGGAGAGTGTAATATTTTGGCAGCCTAACAACGCCTTTCATTGAATGTGTCTTTCATCAGTCTCTGCTTAGGTCTACATCCAGAGGAAACAAAAAATAAAAATGGAATGTAGAACTACTTTACTGTTTCAAGTTTCAAGAAGCTAGCACAAACCGTGTTTGATTTAGAGTTCGAACTATATTTGTCAATATATGAGAAAACAGAGTGAAACCTAAAAATTCAAACTGTTACTCCAAAAGAATCCTTCAATCTAGGAGAGCTAAACTTTGGCATCCAAGTGGGATTGGTGTACTGATCATTACTTGAAAGTATCATGAAGATTGGATGAAAAAATATATGTTGAGATTTCAGGAGACTCTAGTGTTTTGGAAGTTTTGCAACCCCTTTCAGTATAAGTGTTATTCGCCAGTCCCAGCTTTAGGATACAAAAGGAAACAAACCTTAGTGATAGAACGTAGAACTACTTACTGTGTCAAGTTTCAAGAAGCTAGCACAAACCGTGTTTGATTTAGAGTTCTAACTGCATCTGTCAATATAGGAGAAAACAGAGTGAAACCTATAATTTCTAACTGTTCCTGCAAACGAATGCTACAACCTAGAAGAACAAAACTTGGGCATCCACGTTTGAGTGGTGTACTGATCAATACTTGAAAGAATCATGAAGATTGGATGAAAAAATGTATGTTGAGATTTCAGGAGACGGTAGTTTTTTGGAAGCTTAACAACGCCTTTCATTGAAAGTGTTATTCGCCAGTCTCTGCTTAAGGCTACATCAAGAGGAAACAAACCTCAGAGATAGAACGTAGAAGTACTTTATTGTGTCAAGTTTCAAGAAGCTAGCACCAACCATGTTTGATTTAGAGTTCGAACTGCATCTGTCAATATAGGAGAAAACAGAGTGAAAACTAAAAATTCAAACTGTTACTGCAAACGAATGCTTCAACCTAGGAGAACGGAACTTGAACATCCACGTTTTATTGGTGTACTGCTCATTAATTGAAATTATCATGAAGGTCGGAAAAAAAAATATGTTGAGATTTCAGGAGCCTGTAGTATTTTGGCAGCCTAACAACGCCTTTCATTGAATGTGTCTTTCGTCAGTCTCTGCTTAGGTCTACATCCAGAGGAAACAAAAAATAAAAATAGAATGTAGAACTACTTTACTGTTTCAAGTTTCAAGAAGCTAGCACAAACCGTGTTTGATTTAGAGTTCGAACTACATTTGTCAATATAGGAGAAAACAGAGTGAAACCTAAAAATTCAAACTGTCACTCCAAAAGAATGCTTCAATCTAGGAGAACTAAACTTTGGCATCCAAGTGGGATTGGTGTACTGATCATTACTTGCAAGTATCATGAAGATTGGATGAAAAAATATATGTTGAGATTTCAGTAGACTCTAGTGTTTTGTAAGTTTGGCAAGCCGTTTCAGTATAAGTGTTATTCGCCAGTCCCAGCTTTAGGATACAAGAGGAAACAAACCTTAGAGATAGAACGTAGAACTACTTTATTGTGTCAAGTTTCAAGAAGCTAGCACAAACCGTGTTTGATTTAGAGTTCTAACTGCATCTGTCAATATAGGAGAAAACAGAGTGAAACCTATAATTTCTAACTGTTCCTGCAAACGAATGCTACAACCTAGAAGAACAAAACTTGGGCATCCACGTTTGATTGGTGTACTGATCAATACTTGAAAGAATCATGAAGATTGGATGAAAAAATATATGTTGAGATTTCAGGAGACGGTAGTTTTTTGGAAGCTTAACAACGCCTTTCATTGAAAGTGTTATTCGCCAGTCTCTGCTTAAGGCTACATCAAGAGGAAACAAAACTTAGAGATAGAACATAGAACTACTTTATTGTGTCAAATTTCAAGAAGCTAGCACAAACCATGTTTGATTTAGAGTTCGAACTGCATCTGTCAATAGGAGAAAACACAGTGAAAACTAAAAATTCAAACTGTTACTGCAAACGAATGCTTCAAGCTAGGAGAACGAAACTTGAACATCCACGTTTTATTGGTGTACTGCTCATTACTTGAAATCATCATGAAGGTCGGAAAAAAAAATATGTTGAGATTTCAGGAGACTGTAGTGTTTTGGCAGCCTAACAACGCCTTTCATTGAATGTGTCTTTCGTCAGTCTCTGCTTAGGTCTACATCCAGAGGAAACAAAAAATAAAAATAGAATGTAGAACTACTTTACTGTTTCAAGTTTCAAGAAGCTAGCACAAACCGTGTTTGATTTAGAGTTCGAACTACATTTGTCAATATAGGAGAAAACAGAGTGAAACCTAAAAATTCAAACTGTCACTCCAAAAGAATGCTTCAATCTAGGAGAACTAAACTTTGGCATCCAAGTGTGATTGGTGTACTGATCATTACTTGCAAGTATCATGAAGATTGGATGAAAAAATATATGTTGAGATTTCAGTAGACTCTAGTGTTTTGGAAGTTTGGCAAGCCGTTTCAGTATAAGTGTTATTCGCCAGTCCCAGCTTTAGGATACAAGAGGAAACAAACCTTAGAGATAGAACGTAGAACTACTTTATTGTGTCAAGTTTCAAGAAGCTAGCACAAACCGTGTTTGATTTAGAGTTCTAACTGCATCTGTCAATATAGGAGAAAACAGAGTGAAACCTATAATTTCTAACTGTTCCTGCAAACGAATGCTACAACCTAGAAGAACAAAACTTGGGCATCCACGTTTGATTGGTGTACTGATCAATATTTGAAAGAATCATTAAGATTGGATGAAAAAATATATGTTGAGATTTCAGGAGACGGTAGTTTTTTGGAAGCTTAACAACGCCTTTCATTGAAAGTGTTATTCGCCAGTCTCTGCTTAAGGCTACATCAAGAGGAAACAAAACTTAGAGATAGAACATAGAACTACTTTATTGTGTCAAATTTCAAGAAGCTAGCACAAACCATGTTTGATTTAGAGTTCGAACTGCATCTGTCAATAGGAGAAAACACAGTGAAAACTAAAAATTCAAACTGTTACTGCAAACGAATGCTTCAACCTAGGAGAACGAAACTTGAACATCCACGTTTTATTGGTGTACTGCTCATTACTTGAAATCATCATGAAGGTCGGAAAAAAAAATATGTTGAGATTTCAGGAGACTGTAGTGTTTTGGCAGCCTAACAACGCCTTTCATTGAATGTGTCTTTCGTCAGTCTCTGCTTAGGTCTACATCCAGAGGAAACAAAAAATAAAAATAGAATGTAGAACTACTTTACTGTTTCAAGTTTCAAGAAGCTAGCACAAACCGTGTTTGATTTAGAGTTCGAACTACATTTGTCAATATAGGAGAAAACAGAGTGAAACCTAAAAATTCAAACTGTCACTCCAAAAGAATGCTTCAATCTAGGAGAACTAAACTTTGGCATCCAAGTGTGATTGGTGTACTGATCATTACTTGCAAGTATCATGAAGATTGGATGAAAAAATATATGTTGAGATTTCAGTAGACTGTAGTGTTTTGGAAGTTTGGCAAGCCGTTTCAGTATAAGTGTTATTCGCCAGTCCCAGCTTTAGGATACAAGAGGAAACAAACCTTAGAGATAGAACGTAGAACTACTTTATTGTGTCAAGTTTCAAGAAGCTAGCACAAACCGTGTTTGATTTAGAGTTCTAACTGCATCTGTCAATGTAGGAGAAAACAGAGTGAAACCTATAATTTCTAACTGTTCCTGCAAACGAATGCTACAACCTAGAAGAACAAAACTTGGGCATCCACGTTTGATTGGTGTACTGATCAATACTTGAAAGAATCATGAAGATTGGATGAAAAAATATATGTTGAGATTTCAGGAGACGGTAGTTTTTTGGAAGCTAAACAACGCCTTTCATTGAAAGTGTTATTCGCCAGTCTCTGCTTAAGGCTACATCAAGAGGAAACAAACCTTAGAGATAGAACGTAGAACTACTTTATTGTGTCAAGTTTCAAGAAGTTAGCACAAACCATGTTTGATTTAGAGTTCGAACTGCATCTGTCAATATAGGAGAAAACAGAGTGAAAACTAAAAATTTAAATTGTTACTGCAAACGAATGCTTCAACCTAGGAGAAAGAAACTTGAACATCCACGTTTTATTGGTGTACTGCTCATTACTTGAAATTATCATGAAGGTCGGAAAAAAAAATATGTTGAGATTTCAGGAGACTGCAGTAATTTGGCAGCCTAACAACGCCTTTCATTGAATGTGTCTTTCGTCAGTCTCTGCTTAGGTCTACATCCAGAGGAAACAAAAAATAAAAATAGAATGTAGAACTACTTTACTGTTTCAAGTTTCATGAAGCTAGCACAAACCGTGTTTGATTTAGAGTTCGAACTACATTTGTCAATATTGGAGAAAACAGAGTGAAACCTAACAATTCAAACTGTTACTCCAAAAGAATGCTTCAATCTAGCAGAACTAAACTTTGGCATCCAAGTGGGATTGGTGTACTGATCATTACTTGAAAGTATCATGAAGATTGGATGAAAAAATATATGTTGAGATTTCAGGAGACTCTAGTGTGTTGGAAGTTTTCCAAGCCGTTTCAGTATAAGTGTTATTCGCCAGTCCCAGCTTTAGGATACAAGAGGAAACAATCCTTAGAGATAGAACGTAGAACTACTTTATTGTGTCAAGTTTCAAGAAGCTAGCACAAACCGTGTTTGATTTAGAGTTCTAACTGCATCTGTCAATATAGGAGAAAACAGAGTGAAACCTATAATTTCTAACTGTTCCTGCAAACGAATGCTACAACCTAGAAGAACAAAACTTTGGCAATCACATTTGATTGGTGTACTGATCAATACTTGAAAGAATCATGAAGATTGGATGAAAAAATATATGTTGAGATTTCAGGAGACGGTAGTTTTTTGGCAGCTTAACAACGCCTTTCATTGAAAGTGTTATTCGCCAGTCTCTGCTTAAGGCTACATCAAGAGGAAACAAACCTTAGAGATAGAACGTAGAACTACTTTATTGTGTCAAGTTTCAAGAAGCTAGCACAAACCATGTTTGATTTAGAGTTCGAACTGCATCTGTCAATATAGGAGAAAACAGAGGGAAAACTAAAAATTCAAACTGTTACTGCAAACGAATGCTTCAACCTAGGAGAACGAAACTTGAACATCCATGTTTTATTGTTGTACTGCTCATTACTTGAAATTATCATGAAGGTCGGAAAAAAATATGTTGAGATTTCAGGAGACTGTAGTATTTTGGCAGCCTAACAACGCCTTTCATTGAATGTGTCTTTCGTGAGTCTCTGCTTAGGTCTAAATCCAGAGGAAACAAAAATATAAAAATAGAATGTAGAACTACTTTACTGTTTCAAGTTTCAAGAAGCTAGCACAAACCGTGTTTGATTTAGAGTTCGAACTACATTTGTCAATATAGGAGAAAACAGAGTGAAACCTAAAAATTCAAACTGTTACTCCAAAAGAATGCTTCAATCTAGGAGAAATAAACTTTGGCATTCAAGTGGGATTGGTGTACTGATTATTACTTGAAAGTATCATGAAGATTGGATGAAAAAATATATGTTGAGATTTCACGAGACTCTAGTGTGTTGGAAGTTTTGCAACCCATTTCAGTATAAGTGTTATTCGCCAGTCCCAGCTTTAGGATACAAGAAGAAACAAACCTTAGAGATAGAATCTAGAACTACTTTATTGTGTCAAGTTTCAAGAAGCTAGCACAAACCGTGTTTGATTTAGAGTTCTAACTGCATCTGTCAATATAGGAGAAAACAGAGTGAAACCTATAATTTCTAACTGTTCCTGCAAACGAATGCTACAACCTAGAAGAACAAAACTTGGGCCTCCACGTTTGATTGGTGTACTGATCAATACTTGAAAGAATCATGAAGATTGGATGAAAAAATATATGTTGAGATTTCAGGAGACGGTAGTTTTTTGGAAGCTTAAAAACGCCTTTCATTGAAAGTGTTATTCGCCAGTCTCTGCTTAAGGCTACATCAAGAGGAAACAAACCTTAGAGATAGAACGTAGAACTACTTTATTGTGTCAAGTTTCAAGAAGCTAGCACAAACCATGTTTGATTTAGTGTTCGAACTGCATCTGTCAATATAGGAGAAAACAGAGTGAAAACTAAAAATTCAAACTGTTACTGCAAACGAATGCTTCAACCTAGGAGAACGAAACTTGAACATCCACGTTTTATTGGTGTACTGCTCATTTCTTGAAATCATCATGAAGGTCGGAAAAAAAAATATGTTGAGATTTCAGGAGAGTGTAATATTTTGGCAGCCTAACAACGCCTTTCATTGAATGTGTCTTTCATCAGTCTCTGCTTAGGTCTACATCCAGAGGAAACAAAAAATAAAAATGGAATGTAGAACTACTTTACTGTTTCAAGTTTCAAGAAGCTAGCACAAACCGTGTTTGATTTAGAGTTCGAACTACATTTGTCAATATATGAGAAAACAGAGTGAAACCTAAAAATTCAAACTGTTACTCCAAAAGAATCCTTCAATCTAGGAGAGCTAAACTTTGGCATCCAAGTGGGATTGGTGTACTGATCATTACTTGAAAGTATCATGAAGATTGGATGAAAAAATATATGTTGAGATTTCAGGAGACTCTAGTGTTTTGGAAGTTTTGCAACCCCTTTCAGTATAAGTGTTATTCGCCAGTCCCAGCTTTAGGATACAAAAGGAAACAAACCTTAGTGATAGAACGTAGAACTACTTACTGTGTCAAGTTTCAAGAAGCTAGCACAAACCGTGTTTGATTTAGAGTTCTAACTGCATCTGTCAATATAGGAGAAAACAGAGTGAAACCTATAATTTCTAACTGTTCCTGCAAACGAATGCTACAACCTAGAAGAACAAAACTTGGGCATCCACGTTTGAGTGGTGTACTGATCAATACTTGAAAGAATCATGAAGATTGGATGAAAAAATGTATGTTGAGATTTCAGGAGACGGTAGTTTTTTGGAAGCTTAACAACGCCTTTCATTGAAAGTGTTATTCGCCAGTCTCTGCTTAAGGCTACATCAAGAGGAAACAAACCTCAGAGATAGAACGTAGAAGTACTTTATTGTGTCAAGTTTCAAGAAGCTAGCACCAACCATGTTTGATTTAGAGTTCGAACTGCATCTGTCAATATAGGAGAAAACAGAGTGAAAACTAAAAATTCAAACTGTTACTGCAAACGAATGCTTCAACCTAGGAGAACGGAACTTGAACATCCACGTTTTATTGGTGTACTGCTCATTAATTGAAATTATCATGAAGGTCGGAAAAAAAAAATATGTTGAGATTTCAGGAGCCTGTAGTATTTTGGCAGCCTAACAACGCCTTTCATTGAATGTGTCTTTCGTCAGTCTCTGCTTAGGTCTACATCCAGAGGAAACAAAAAGTAAAAATAGAATGTAGAACTACTTTACTCTTTCAAGTTTCAAGAAGGTAGCACAAACCGTGTTTGATTTAGAGTTCGAACTACATTTGTCAATATAGGAGAAAACAGAGTGAAACCTAAAAACTCAAACTGTTACTCCAAAAGAATGCTTCAATCTAGGAGAACTAAACTTTGGCATCCAAGTGGGATTGGTGTACTGATCATTACTTGAAAGTATCATGAAGATTGGATGAAAAAATATATGTTGAGATTTCAGGAGACTCTAGTGTGTTGGAAGGTTGGCAACCCCTTTCAGTATAAGTGTTATTCGCAAGTCCCAGCTTTAGGATACAAGAGGAAACAAACCTTAAAGATAGAACGTAGAACTACTTTACTGTTTCAAGTTTCAAGAAGCTAGCACAAACCGTGTTTGATTTAGAGTTCTAACTGCATCTGTCAATATAGGAGAAAACAGAGTGAAACCTATAATTTCTAACTGTTCCTGCAAACGAATGCTACAACCTAGAAGAACAAAACTTGGGCATCCACGTTTGATTGGTGTACTGATCAATACTTGAAAGAATCATGAAGATTGGATGAAAAAATATATGTTGAGATTTCAGGAGACGGTAGTTTTTTGGAAGCTTAACAACGCCTTTCATTGAAAGTGTTATTCGCCAGTCTCTGCTTAAGGCTAAATCAAGAGGAAACAAACCTTAGAGATAGAACGAAGAACTACTTCATTGTGTCAAGTTTCAAGAAGCTAGCACAAACCATGTTTGATTTAGAGTTCGAACTGCATCTGTCAATATAGGAGAAAACAGAGTGAAAACTAAAAATTCAAACTGTTACTGCAAACGAATGCTTCAACCTAGGAGAACGAAACTTGAACATCCAAGTTTTATTGGTGTACTGCTCATTACTTGAAATTATCATGAAGTTCGGAAAAAAAAATATGTTGAGATTTCAGGAGACTCTAGTGTGTTGGAAGTATGGCAACCCCTTTCAGTATAAGTGTTATTCGCCAGTCCCAGCTTTAGGATACAAGAAAAAAAAAACCTTAGTGATAGAACGTAGAAGTACTTTATTGTGTCAAGTTTCAAGAAGGTAGCACAAACCGTGTTTGATTTAGAATTCTAACTGCATCTGTCAATATAGGAGAAAACAGAGTGAAACCCTTAATTTCTAACTGTTCCTGCAAACGAATGCTACAACCTAGAAGAACAAAACTTGGGCATCCACGTTTGATTGGTGTACTGATCAATACTTGAAAGAATCATGAAGTTTGGATGAAAAAATGCATGTTGAGATTTCAGGAGACGGTAGTTTTTTGGAAGCTTAACAACGCCTTTCATTGAAAGTTTTATTCGCCAGTCTCTGCTTAAGGCTACATCAAGAGGAAACAAACCTTAGATATAGAATGTAGAACTACTTTATTGTGTCAAGTTTCAAGAAGCTAGCACAAACCATGTTTGATTTAGAGTTCGAAATGCATCTGTCAATATAGGAGAAAACAGAGTGAAAACTAAAAATTCAAACTGTTACTGCAAACGAATGCTTCAACCTAGGAGAACGGAACTTGAGCATCCACGTTTTATTGGTGTACTGCTCATTACTTGAAATTATCATGAAGTTCGGAAAAAAAAATATGTTGAGATTTCAGGAGCCTGTAGTATTTTGGCAGCCTAACAACGCCTTTCATTGAATGTGTCTTTGGTCAGTCTCTGCTTAGGTCTACATCCAGAGTAAACAAAAAGTAAAAATAGAATGTAGAACTACTTTACTGTTTCAAGTTTCAAGAAGCTAGCACAAACCCTGTTTGATTTAGAGTTCGAACTACATTTGTCAATATAGGAGAAAACAGAGTGAAACCTAAAAATTCAAACTGTTACTCCAAAAGAATGCTTCAATCTAGGAGAACTAAACTTTGGCATCCAAGTGGGATTGGTGTACTGATCATTACTTGAAAGTATCATGAAGATTGGATGAAAAAATATATGTTGAGATTTCACGAGACTCTAGTGTGTTGGAAGTTTTGCAACCCCTTTCAGTATAAGTGTTATTCCCCAGTCCCAGCTTTAGGATACAAGAGGAAACAAACCTTAGAGATAGAACGTAGAACTACTTTATTGTGTCAAGTTTCAAGAAGCTAGCACAAACCGTGTTTGATTTAGAGTTCTAACTGCATCTGTCAATATAGGAGAAAACAGAGTGAAACCTATAATTTCTAACTGTTCCTGCAAACGAATGCTACAACCTAGAAGAACAAAACTTGGGTATCCACGCTTGATTGGTGTACTGATCAATACTTGAAAGAATCATGAAGATTGGATGAAAAAATGTATGTTGAGATTTCAGGAGACGGTAGTTTTTTGGAAGCTTAACAACGCCTTTCATTGAAAGTGTTATTCGCCAGTCTCTGCTTAAGGCTACATCAAGAGGAAACAAACCTTAGAGATAGAACATAGAACTACTTTATTGTGTCAAGTTTCAAGAAGCTAGCACAAACCATGTTTGATTTAGAGTTCGAACTGCATCTGTCAATATAGGAGAAAACAGAGTGAAAACTAAAAATTCAAACTGTTACTGCAAACGAATGCTTCAACCTAGGAGAACGGAACTTGAAAATCCACGTTTTATTGGTGTACTGCTCATTACGTGAAATTATCATGAAGGTCGGAAAAAAAAATATGTTGAGATTTCAGGAGCCTGTAGTATTTTGGCAGCCTAACAACGCCTTTCATTGAATGTGTCTTTCGTCAGTCTCTGCTTAGTTCTACATCCAGAGGAAACAAAAAATAAAAATAGAATGTAGAACTACTTTACTGTTTCAAGTTTCAAGAAGCTAGCACAAACCGTGTTTGATTTAGAGTTCGAACTACATTTGTCAATATAGGAGAAAACAGAGTGAAACCTAAAAATTCAAACTGTTACTCCAAAAGAATGCTTCAATCTAGGAGAACTAAACTTTGGCATCCAAGTGGGATTGGTGTACTGATCATTACTTGAAAGTATCATGAAGATTGGATGAAAAAATATATGTTGAGATTTCAGGAGACTCTCGAGTGTTTTGAAGTATGGCAACCCCTTTCAGTATAAGTGTTATTCGCCAGTCCCAGCTTTAGGATACAAGAGGAAACAAACCTTAGAGATAGAACGTAGAACTACTTTATTGTTTGAAGTTTCAAGAAGCTAGCACAAACCGTGTTTGATTTAGAGTTCTAACTGCATCTGTCAATATAGGAGAAAACAGAGTGAAACCTATAATTTCTAACTGTTCCTGCAAACGAATGCTACAACCTAGAAGAACAAAACTTGGGCATCCACGTTTGATTGGTGTACTGATCAATACTTGAAAGAATCATGAAGATTGGATGAAAAAATATATGTTGAGATTTCAGGAGACGGTAGTTTTTTGGAAGCTTAACAACGCCTTTCATTGAAAGGGTTATTCGCCAGTCTCTGCTAAGGCTACATCAAAAGGAAACAAACCTTAGAGATAGAACATAGAACTACTTTATTGTGTCAAGTTTCAAGAAGCTAGCACAAACCATGTTTGATTTAGAGTTCGAACTGCATCTGTCAATATAGGAGAAAACAGAGTGAAAACTAAAAATTCAAACTGTTACTGCAAACGAATGCTTCAACCTAGGAGAACGGAACTTGAAAATCCACGTTTTATTGGTGTACTGCTCATTACGTGAAATTATCATGAAGGTCGGAAAAAAAAATATGTTGAGATTTCAGGAGCCTGTAGTATTTTGGCAGCCTAACAACGCCTTTCATTGAATGTGTCTTTCGTCAGTCTCTGCTTAGTTCTACATCCAGAGGAAACAAAAAATAAAAATAGAATGTAGAACTACTTTACTGTTTCAAGTTTCAAGAAGCTAGCACAAACCGTGTTTGATTTAGAGTTCGAACTACATTTGTCAATATAGGAGAAAACAGAGTGAAACCTAAAAACTCAAACTGTTACTCCAAAAGAATGCTTCAATCTAGGAGAACTAAACTTTGGCATCCAAGTGGGATTGGTGTACTGATCATTACTTGAAAGTATCATGAAGATTGGATGAAAAAATATATGTTGAGATTTCAGGAGACTCTAGTGTGTTGGAAGGTTGGCAACCCCTTTCAGTATAAGTGTTATTCGCCAGTCCCAGCTTTAGGATACAAGAGGAAACAAACCTTAAAGATAGATCGTAGAACTACTTTACTGTTTCAAGTTTCAAGAAGCTAGCACAAACCGTGTTTGATTTAGAGTTCTAACTGCATCTGTCAATATAGGAGAAAACAGAGTGAAACCTATAATTTCTAACTGTTCCTGCAAACGAATGCTACAACCTAGAAGAACAAAACTTGGGCATCCACGTTTGATTGGTGTACTGATCAATACTTGAAAGAATCATGAAGATTGGATGAAAAAATATATGTTGAGATTTCAGGAGACGGTAGTTTTTTGGAAGCTTAACAACGCCTTTCATTGAAAGGGTTATTCGCCAGTCTCTGCTAAGGCTACATCAAGAGGAAACAAACCTTAGAGATAGAACATAGAACTACTTTATTGTGTCAAGTTTCAAGAAGCTAGCACAAACCATGTTTGATTTAGAGTTCGAACTGCATCTGTCAATATAGGAGAAAACAGAGTGAAAACTAAAAATTCAAACTGTTACTGCAAACGAATGCTTCAACCTAGGAGAACGGAACTTGAACATCCACGTTTTATTGTTGTACTGCTCATTACTTGAAATTATCATGAAGTTCGGAAAAAAAAATATGTTGAGATTTCAGGAGACTCTAGTGTGTTGGAAGTATGGCAACCCCTTTCAGTATATGTGTTATTCGCCAGTCCCAGCTTTAGGATACAAGAGGAAACAAACCTTAGTGATAGAACGTAGAAGTACTTTATTGTGTCAAGTTTCAAGAAGCTAGCACAAACCGTGTTTGATTTAGAATTCTAATTGCATCTGTCAATATAGGAGAAAACAGAGTGAAACCTATAATTTCTAACTGTTCCTGAAAACGAATGCTACAACGTAGAAGAACAAAACTTGGGCATCCACGTTTGAATGGTGTACTGATCAATACTTGAAAGAATCATGAAGATTGGATGAAAAAATGCATGTTGAGATTTCAGGAGACGGTAGTTTTTTGGAAGCTTAACAACGCCTTTCATTGAAAGTGTTATTCGCCAGTCTCTGCTTAAGGCTACATCAAGAGGAAACAAACCTTAGAGATAGAATGTAGAACTACTTTATTGTGTCAAGTTTCAAGAAGCTAGCACAAACCATGTTTGATTTAGAGTTCGAAATGCATCTGTCAATATAGGAGAAAACAGAGTGAAAACTAAAAATTCAAACTGTTACTGCAAACGAATGCTTCAACCTAGGAGAACGGAACTTGAACATCCACGTTTTATTGGTGTACTGCTCATTACTTGAAATTATCATGAAGTTCGGAAAAAAAAATATGTTGAGATTTCAGGAGCCTGTAGTATTTTGGCAGCCTAACAACGCCTTTCATTGAATGTGTCTTTGGTCAGTCTCTGCTTAGGTCTACATCGAGAGGAAACAAAAAGTAAAAATAGAATGTAGAACTACTTTACTGTTTCAAGTTTCAAGAAGCTAGCACAAACCGTGTTTGATTTAGAGTTCGAACTACATTTGTCAATATAGGAGAAAACAGAGTGAAACCTAAAAATTCAAACTGTTACTCCAAAAGAATGCTTCAATCTAGGAGAACTAAACTTTGGCATTCAAGTGGGATTGGTGTACTGATCATTACTTGAAAGTATCATGAAGATTGGATGAAAAAATATATGTTGAGATTTCAGAAGACTCTAGTGTGTTGGAAGTTTTGCAACCCCTTTCAGTATAAGTGTTATTCGCCAGTCCCAGCTTTAGGATACAAGAGGAAACAAACTTAGAGATAGAACGTAGAACTACTTTATTGTGTCAAGTTTCAAGAAGCTAGCACAAACCGTGTTTGATTTAGAGTTCTAACTGCATCTGTCAATATAGGAGAAAACAGAGTGAAACCTATAATTTCTAACTGTTCCTGCAAACGAATGCTACAACCTAGAATAACAAAACTTGGGCATCCACGTTTGATTGGGGTACTGATCAATTCTTGAAAGAATCATGAAGATTGGATGAAAAAATGTATGTTGAGATTTCAGGAGACGGTAGTTTTTTGGAAGCTTAACAACGCCTTTCATTGAAAGAGTTATTCGCCAGTCTCTGCTTAAGGCTACATCAAGAGGAAACAAACCTTAGAGATAGAACATAGAACTACTTTATTGTGTCAAGTTTCAAGAAGCTAGCACAAACCATGTTTGATTTAGAGTTCGAACTGCATCTGTCAATATAGGAGAAAACAGAGTGAAAACTAAAAATTCAAACTGTTACTGCAAACGAATGCTTCAACCTAGGAGAACGGAACTTGAACATCCACGTTTTATTGGTGTACTGCTCATTACTTGAAATTATCATGAAGGTCGGAAAAAAAAATATGTTGAGATTTCAGGAGACTGTAGTATTTTGGCAGCCTAACAACGCCTTTCATTGAATGTGTCTTTCGACAGTCTCTGCTTAGGTCTACATCCAGAGGAAACAAAAAATAAAAATAGAATGTAGAACTACTTTACTGTTTCAAGTTTCAAGAAGCTAGCACAAACCGTGTTTGATTTAGAGTTCGAACTACATTTGTCAATATAGGAGAAAACAGAGTGAAACATAAAAATTCAAACTGTTACTCCAAAAGAATGCTTCAATCTAGGAGAACTAAACTTTGGCATCCAAGTGGGATTGGTGTACTGATCATTACTTGAAAGTATCAATAAGATTGGATGAAAAAATATATGTTGAGATTTCACGAGACTCTAGTGTGTTGGAAGTTTGGTAACCCCTTTCAGTATAAGTGTTATTCGCCAGTCCCAGCTTTAGGATACAAGAGGAAACAAACCTTAGAGATATAACGTAGAACTACTTTACTGTGTCTAGTTTCAAGAAGCTAGCACAAACCGTGTTTGATTTAGAGTTCTAACTGCATCTGTCAATATAGGAGAAAACAGAGTGAAACCTATAATTTCTAACTGTTCCTGCAAACGAATGCTACAACCTAGAATAACAAAACTTGGGCATCCACGTTTGATTGGTGTACTGATCAATACTTGAAAGAATCATGAAGATTGGATGAAAAGATATATGTTGAGATTTCAGGAGACGGTAGTTTTTGGGAAGCTTAACAACACCTTTCATTGAAAGTGTTATTCGCCAGTCTCTGCTTAAGGCTACATCAAGAGGAAACAAACCTTAGAGATAGAACGTAGAACTACTTTATTGTGTCAAGTTTCAAGAAGCTAGCACAAACCATGTATGATTTAGAGTTCGAACTGCATCTGTCAATATAGGAAAAAACAGAGTGAAAACTTAAAATTCAAACTGTTACTGCAAACGAATGCTTCAACCTAGGAGAAAGAAACTTGAACATCCACGATTTATTGGTGTACTGCTCATTACTTGAAATTATCATGAAGGTCGGAAAAAAAAATATGTTGAGATTTCAGGAGACTGTATATTTTGGCAGCCTAACAACGCCTTTCATTGAATGTGTCTTTCGTCAGTCTCTGCTTAGGTCTACATCCAGAGGAAAGAAAAAATAAAAATAGAATGTAGAACTACTTTACTGTTTCAAGTTTCAAGAAGCTAGCACAAACCGTGTTTGATTTA
>NW_027512017.1:0-18671 GCF_048772815.1 Callospermophilus lateralis | reverse complement strand
AAGCTTGGAACACCTTTCCAATGAATGTGTTTTACGCAGTCTTTGCTTGTGGCTGTTTCAAGAGGAAACAAACCACAAAGACAGAACTTAGAACTACTTTATTTTGTCAAGTTTCAAGGAACTAGCACAAACTGTGTTTGATTTAGACTTAAAAAACACATCTATCTGCATAGGAGAAAATAGAGTGAAACCTAAAAATTCAAACTGTTACTGGTAACGAACGCTTCATCCTAGAAGAGTGAAAATTGGGCAGCTAAGTGGACTTAGTGAACTGATCAGTTTCAAGGAGCTAGCACACACCGTGTTTGATTTAGACTTAAAAACACATCTATCTGTATTGGAGGAAATAGAGTGAAACCTAAAAATTCAAACTGTTACTGGTAACGAACGCTTCATCCTAGAAGAGTGAAAATTGGGCAGCTAAGTGGACTTAGTGAAGTGATCATTACCACAGAGATCATCAAGGTCGGATGAAAAAAATTTTGCCGAGTATTCAGAAAACCAGTAGTATTTTTGAAGCTTGGAACACCTTTCCAGTGAATGTGTTTTACGCAGTCTTTGCTTGTGGCTATTTCAAAGGAAACAAACCACAAAGACAGAACTTAGAACTACTTTATTTTGTCAAGTTTCAAGGAGCTAGCACAAACCGTGTTTGTTTTAGACTTAAAAAACACATCTATCTGTATAGGAGGAAATAGAGTGAAACCTAAAAATTCATACTGTTACTGGTAACGAACGCTTCATCCTAGAAGAGTGAAAATTGGGCAGCTAAGTGGACTTAGTGAACTGATCAGTTTCAAGGAGCTTGCACAAACCGTGTTTGATTTAGACTTAAAAAACACATCTATCTGTATTGGAGGAAATAGAGTGAAACCTAAAAATTCAAACTGTTACTGGTAACGAACGCTTCATACTTGAAGAGTGAAATTGGGCAGCTAAGTGGACTTAGTGAACTGATCATTACCACAGAGATCATCAAGGTCGGATAAAAAAAAATTTGCCGAGTATTCAGAAAACCAGTAGTATTTTGGAGGCTTGGAACACCTTTCCAATGAATGTGTTTTACGCAGTCTTTGCTTGTGGCTATTTCAAAAGGAAACAAACCACAAAGACAGAACTTAGAACTACTTTATTTTGTCAAGTTTCAAGGAGCTAGCACAAACCGTGTTTCATTTAGACTTAAAAAACACATCTATCTGTATAGGAGGAAATAGAGTGAAACCTAAAAATTCAAACTGTTACTGGTAACGAACGGTTCATCCTAGAAGAGTGAAAATTGGGCAGCTAAGTGGACTTAGTGAACTCATCATTACCACAGAGATAACCAAGGTCTGATGAAAAAAAATTTGCCGAGTATTCAGAAAACCAGTAGTATTTTGGAAGCTTGGAACACCTTTCCAATGAATGTGTTTTACGCAGTCTTTGCTTGTGGCTGTTTCAAGAGGAAACAAACCACAAAGACACAACTTAGAACTACTTTATTTTGTCAAGTTTCAAGGAGGTAGCACAAACCGTGTTTGATTTAGCCTTAAAGAACACATCTATCTGTATAGGAGGAAACAGAGTGAAACCTAAAAATTCAAACTGTTACTGGTAACGAAGGCTTCATATTAGAAGAGTGAAAATTGGGCAGCTAAGTGGACTTAGTGAAGTGATCATTACCACAGAGTTCATCAAGGTCGGATGAAAAAAAATTTGCCGATTATTCAGAAAACCAGTAGTATTTTGGAAGCTTGGAACACCTTTCCAATGAATGTGTTTTACGCAGTCTTTGCTTGTGGCTATTTCAAGAGGAAACAAACCACACAGACAGAACATAGAACTACTTTATTTTGTCAAGTTTCAAGGAGCTAGCACAAACCGTGCTTTATATAGACTTCCAAACACCTCTATCTATATAGGAGGAAATAGAGTGAAACCTAAAAACTCAAACTGTTACTGGTAACGAAAGCTTCATCCTAGAAGAGTGAATATTGGGCAGCTAAGTGGACTAAGTGAACTGATCATTACCACAGAGATCATCAAGGTCGGATGAAAAAAAATATGCCGAGTATTCAGAAAACCAGTAGTTTTTTGAAAGCTTGGCACACCTTTCCAATGAAGGTGTTTTACGCAGTCTTTGCTTGTGGCTATTTCAAGAGGAAACAAACCACAAAGACAGAACTTAGAACTACTTTATTTTGTCAAGTTTCAAGGAGCTAGCACAAACCGTGTTTGATTTAGACTTAAAAACCCATCTATCTGTATTGGAGGAAATAGAGTGAAACCTAAAAATTCAAACTGTTACTGGTAACGAACGTTCATCCTAGAAGAGTGAAAATTGGGCAGCTAAGTGGACTTAGTGAACTGATCATTACCACAGAGATCATCAAGGTCGGATGAAAAAAAATTTGCCGAGTATTCAGAAAACCAGTAGTATTTTAGAAGCTTGGAACACCTTTCCAATGAATGTGTTTTACGCAGTCTTTGATTGTGGCTATTTCAAGAGGAAACAAACCACAAAGACAGAACTTAGAACTAATTTATTATTCAAGTTTCAAGGAGCTAGCACAAACCGTGTTTGATTTAGACTTAAAAAACACATCTATCTGTATAGGAGGAAATAGAGTGAAACCTAAAAATTCAAACTGTTACTGGTAACGAATGCTTCATCCTAGAAGAGTGAAAATTGGGCAGCTAAGTGGACTTAGTGAACTGATCATTACCACAGAGATCATCAAGGTCGGATGAAAAAAAATTTGCCGAGTATTCAGAAAACCAGTAGTATTTTGGAAGCTTGGAACACCTTTCCAATGAATGTGTTTTACGCAGTCTTTGCTTGTGCCTATTTCAAGAGGAAACAAACCACAAAGACAGAACTTAGAACAACTTTATTTTGTCAAGTTTCAAGGAGCTAGAACAAACTGTGTTTGATTTAGACTTCCAAACACATCTATCTATATAGGAGGAAATAGAGTGAAACCTAAAAACTCAAACTGTTACTGGTAACGAGCTTCATTATAGAAGAGTGAATATTGGGCAGCTAAGTGGACTAAGTGAACTGATCATTACCACAGAGATCATCAAGGTCGGATGAAAAAAAATTTGCCGAGTGTTCAGAAAACCAGTAGTTTTTTGGAAGCTTGGAACACCTTTCCAATGAATGTGTTTTACGCAGTCTTTGCTTGTGGCTATTTCAAGAGGAAACAAACCACAAAGGCAGAACTTAGAACTACTTTATTTTGTCAAGTTTCAAGGAGCTAGCACAAACCGTGATTGATTTAGATAAAAAACACATCTATCTGTATAGGATGAAATAGAGTGAAACCTAAAAATTCAAACTGTTACTGGTAACGAACGCTTCATCCTAGAAGAGTGAAAATTGGGCAGCTAAGTGGACTTAGTGAACTGATCAGTTTCAAGGAGCTAGCACAAACCGTGTTTGATTTAGACTTAAAAAACACATCTATCTGTATTGGAGGAAATAGAGTGAAACCTAAAAATTCAAACTGTTACTGGTAACGAACGCTTCATCCTTGAAGAGTGAAAATTGGGCAGCTAAGTGGACTTAGTGAACTGATCATTACCACAGAGATCATCAAGGTCGGATAAAAAAAAATTTGCCGAGTATTCAGAAAACCAGTAGTATTTTGGAAGCTTGGAACACCTTTCCAATGAATGTGTTTTACGCAGTCTTTGCTTGTGGCTATTTCAAGAGGAAACAAACCACAAAGACAGAACTTAGAACTACTTTATTTTGTCAAGTTTCAAGGAGCTAGCACAAACCGTGTTTCATTTAGACTTAAAAAACACATCTATCTGTATAAAAGGAAATAGCGTGAAACCTAAAAATTCAAACTGTTACTGGTATCGAACGGTTCATCCTAGAAGAGTGAAAATTGGGCAGTTAAGTGGACTTAGTGAACTCATCATTACCACAGAGATAATCAAGGTCGGATGAAAAAAAATTTGCCGAGTATTCAGAAAACCAGTAGTATTTTGGAAGCTTGGAACACCTTTCCAATGAATGTGTTTTACGCAGTCTTTGCTTGTGGCTGTTTCAAGAGGAGACAAACCACAAAGACAGAACTTAGAACTACTTTATTTTTTCAAGTTTCAAGGAGCTAGCACAAACCGTGTTTGATTTAGACTTAAAAAACACATCTATCTGTATAGGAGGAAATTGAGTGAAACCTAAAAATTCAAACTGTTACTGGTAATGAACGCTTCATCCTAGAAGAGTGAATATTGGGCAGCTAAGTGGACTTAGTGAACTGATCATTACAACAGAGATCATCAAGGTCGGATGAAAAAAAATTTGCCGAGTATTCAAAAAACCAGTAGTATTTTGGAAGCTTGGAACACCTTTCCAATGAATGTGTTTTACGCAGTCTTTGCTTGTGACTATTTCAAGAGGAAACAAACCACAAAAACAGAACTTAGAACTACTTTATTTTGTCAAGTTTCATGGAGCAAGCACAAACCGTGTTTGATTTAGACTTAAAAAACACATCTATCTGTATAGTAGAAAATAGAGTGAAACCTAAAAACTTAAACTGTTACTGGTAACGAACGCTTCATCCTAGAAGAGTGAATATTGGGCAGCTAAGTGGACTTAGTGAAGTGATCATTACCACAGAGATCATCAAGGTCGGATGAAAAAAAATTTGCCGAGTATTCAGAAAACAAGTAGTTATTTGAAAGCTTGGCACACCTTTCCAATGAAGGTGTTTTACGCAGTCTTTGCTTGTGGCTATTTCAAAAGGAAACAAACCACAAAGACAGAACTTAGAACTACTTTATTTTGTCAAGTTTCAAGGAACTAGCACAAACTGTGTTTGATTTAGACTTAAAAAACACATCTATCTGTATAGGAGAAAATAGAGTGAAACCTAAAAATTCAAACTGTTACTGGTAACGAACGCTTCATCCTAGAAGAGTGAAAATTGGGCAGCTAAGTGGACTTAGTGAACTGATCAGTTTCAAGGAGCTAGCACAAACCGTGTTTGATTTAGACTTAAAAAACACATCTATCTGTATTGGGGGAAATAGAGTGAAACCTAAAAATTCAAACTGTTACTGGTAACGAACGCTTCATCCTAGAAGAGTGAAAATTGGGCAGCTAAGTGGACTTAGTGAACTGATCATTACCACAGAGATCATCAAGGTCGGATGAAAAAAAATTTGCCGAGTATTCAGAAAACCAGTAGTATTTTGGAAGCTTGGAACACCTTTCCAATGAATGTGTTTTACGCAGTCTTTGCTTGTGGCTATTTCAAGAGGAAACAAACCACAAAGACAGAACTTAGAACAACTTTATTTTGTCAAGTTTCAAGGAGCTAGCACAAACCGTGTTTTATTTAGACTTCCAAACACATCTATCTATATAGGAGGAAATAGAGTGAAACCTAAAAACTCAAACTGTTACTGATAACGAAACCTTCATTATAGAAGAGTGAATATTGGGCAGTTAAGTGGACTTAGTGAACTGATCATTACCACAGAGATCATCAAGGTCGGATGAAAAACAATTTGCCGAGTATTCAGAAAACCAGTAGTTTTTTGGAAGCTTGGAACACCTTTCAAATGAATGTGTTTTACACAGTCTTTGCTTGTGGCTATTTCAAGAGGAAACAAACCACAAAGGCAGAACTTAGAACTACTTTATTTTGTCAAGTTTCAAGGAGCTAGCACAAAACGTGTTTGATTTAGACTTAAAAAACACATCTATCTGTATAGGAGGAAATAGAGTGAAACCTAAAAATTCAAACTGTTACTGGTAACGAACGCTTCATCCTAGAAGAGTGAAAATTGGGCAGCTAAGTGGACTTAGTGAACTGATCATTACCACAGAGATCATCAAGGTCGGATGAAAAAAAATTTGCCGAGTATTCAGAAAACCAGTAGTATTTTGGAAGCTTGGAACACCTTTCCAGTGAATGTGTTTTACGCAGTCTTTGCTTGTGGCTATTTCAAGAGGAAACAAACCACAAAGCCAGAACTTAGAACTACTTTATTTTGTCAAGTTTCAAGGAGCTAGCACAAACCGTGTTTGTTTTAGACTTAAAAAACACATCTATCTGTATAGAAGGAAATAGAGTGAAACCTAAAACTTCATACTGTTACTGGTAACGAACGCTTCATCCGAGAAGAGTGAAAATTGGGCAGCTAAGTGGACTTAGTGAACTGATCAGTTTCAAGGAGCTAGCACAAACCGTGTTTGATTTAGACTTAAAAAACACATCTATCTGTATAGGAGGAAATAGAGTGAAACCTAAAAATTCAAACTGTTACTGGTAACGAATGCTTCATCGTAGAAGAGTGAAAATTGGGCAGCTAAGTGGACTTAGTGAACTGATCATTACCACAGAGATCATCAAGGTCGGATGAAAAAAAATTTGCCGAGTATTCAGAAAACCAGTAGTATGTTGGAAGCTTGGAACACCTTTCCAATGAATGTGTTTTACGCAGTCTTTGCTTGTGGCTATTTCAAGAGGAAACAAACCACAAAGACAGTACTTAGAACTACTTTATTTTGTCAAGTTTCAAGGAGCTAGCACAAACCGTGTTTGATTTAGACTTAAAAAACACATCTATCTATATAGGAGGAAATAGAGTGAAACCTAAAAACTCAAACTGTTACTGGTAACGAACGCTTCATCCTAGAAGAGTGAATATTGTGCAGCTAAGTGGACTAAGTGAACTGATCATTACCACAGAGATCATCAAGGTCGGATGAAAAAAAATTTGCCGAGTATTCAGAAAACCAGTAGTTTTTTGGAAGCTTGGCACACCTTTCAAATGAATGTCTTTTACGCAGTCTTTGCTTGTGCCTATTTCAAGAGGAAACAAACCACAAAGACAGAACTTAGAACTACTTTATTTTGTCAAGTTTCAAGGAGCTAGCATAAACCGTGTTTGATATAGACTTCCAAACACATCTATCTATATAGGAGGAAATAGAGTGAAACCTAAAAATTCAAACTGTTACTGGTAACGAATGCTTCATCCTGGAAGAGTGAAAATTGGGCAGCTAAGTGGACTTAGTGAACTGATCATTACCACAGAGATCATCAAGGTCGGATGAAAAAAAATTTGCCAAGTATTCAGAAAACCAGTAGTATTTTAGAAGCTTGGAACACCTTTCCAATGAATGTGTTTTACGCAGTCTTTGCTTGTGGCTATTTCAAGAGGAAACAAACCACAAAGACAGAACTTAGAACTACTTTATTTTGTCAAGTTTCAAGGAGCTAGCACAAACCGTGTTTGATTTAGACTTAAAAAACACATCTATCTATATAGGAGGAAATAGAGTGAAACCTAAAAACTCAAACTGTTACTGGTAACGAACGCTTCATCCTAGAAGAGTGAATATTGGGCAGCTAAGTGGACTAAGTGAACTGATCATTACCACAGAGATCATCAAGGTCGGATGAAAAAAAATTTGCCGAGTATTCAGAAAACCAGTAGTATTTTGGAAGCTTGGAACACCTTTCCAATGAATGTGTTTTACGCAGTCTTTGCTTGTGGCTATTTCAAGAGGAAACAAACCACAAAGGCAGAACTTAGAACTACTTTATTTTGTCAAGTTTCAAGGAGCTAGCACAAACCGTGTTTGATTTAGAATTAAAAAACACATCTATCTGTATAGGCGGAAATAGAGTGAAACCTAAAAATTCAAACTGTTACTGGTAACGAACGCTTCATCCTAGAAGAGTGAAAATTGGGCAGCTAAGTGGACTTAGTGAACTGATCATTACCACAGAGATCATCAAGGTCGGATGAAAAAAAATTTGCCGAGTATTCAGAAAACCAGTAGTATATTAGAAGCTTGGAACACCTTTCCAATGAATGTGTTTTACGCAGTCTTTGCTTGTGGCTATTTCAAGAGGAAACAAACCACAAAGACAGAACTTAGAACTAATTTATTTTTCAAGTTTCAAGGAGCTAGCACAAACCGTGTTTGATTTAGACTTAAAAAACACATCTATCTGTATAGGAGGAAATAGAGTGAAACCTAAAAATTCAAACTGTTACTGGTAACGAATGCTTCATCATAGAAGAGTGAAAATTGGGCAGCTAAGTGGACTTAGTGAACTGATCATTACCACAGAGATCATCAAGGTCGGATGAAAAAAAATTTGCCGAGTATTCAGAAAACCAGTAGTATTTTGGAAGCTTGGAACACCTTTCCAATGAATGTGTTTTACGCAGTCTTTGCTTGTGGCTATTTAAAGAGGAAACAAACCACAAAGGCAGAACTTAGAACAACTTTATTTTGTCAAGTTTCAAGGAGCTAGCACAAACTGTGTTTGATTTAGACTTCCAAACACATCTATCTATATAGGAGGAAATAGAGTGAAACCTAAAAACTCAAACTGTTACTGGTAACGAAAGCTTCATTATAGAAGAGTGAATATTGGGCAGCTAAGTGGACTTAGTGAACTGATCATTACCACAGAGATCATCAAGGTCGGATGAAAAAAAATTTGCCGACTTTTCAGAAAACCAGTAGTTTTTTGGAAGCTTGGAACACCTTTCCAATGAATGTGTTTTACGCAGTCTTTGCTTGTGGCTATTTCAAGAGGAAACAAAACTCAAAGGCAGTACTTAGAACTACTTTATTTTGTCAAGTTTCAAGGAGCTAGCACAAACCGTGTTTGATTTAGATAAAAAACACATCTATCTGTATAGGAGGAAATAGAGTGAAACCTAAAAATTCAAACTGTTACTGGTAACGAACGCTTCATCCTAGAAGAGTGAAAATTGGGCAGCTAAGTAGACTTAGTGAACTGATCATTACCACAGAGATCATCAAGATCGGATGAAAAAAAATTTGCCGAGTATTCAGAAACCCAGTAGTATGTTGGAAGCTTGGAACACCTTTCCAATGAATGTGTTTTACGCAGTCTTTGCTTGTGGCTATTTCAAGAGGAAACAAACCACAAAGACAGAACTAAGGAACTACATTATTTTGTCAAGTTTCAAGGAGCTAGCACAAACCGTGTTTGATTTAGACTTAAAAAACACATCTATCTGAATAGGAGGAAATAGAGTGAAACCTAAAAACTCAAACTGTTACTGGTAACGAACGCTTCATCCTAGAAGAGTGAATATTGGGCAGCTAAGTGGACTTAGTGAAGTGATCATTACCACAGAGATCATCAAGGTCGGATTAAAAAAAATTTGCCGAGTATTCAGAAAAGCAGTAGTTTTTTTTAAGCTTGGCACACCTTTCCAATGAATGTGTTTAACACAGACTTTGCTTGTGGCTATTTCAAGAGGAAACAAACCACAAAGACAGAACTTAGAACTACTTTATTTTGTCAAGTTTCAAGGAGCTAGCACAAACCGTGTTTGATATAGACTTCCAAACACATCTATCTATATAGGAGGAAATAGAGTGAAACCTAAAAACTCAAACTGTTACTGGTAATGAAAGCTTCATCCTAGAAGAGTGAATATTGGGCAGCTAAGTGGACTAAGTGAACTGATCATTACCACAGAGATCATCAAGGTCGGATGAAAAAAAATTTGCCGAGTATTCAGAAAACCAGTAGTTTTTTTAAAGCTTAGCACACCTTTACAATGAAGGTGTTTTACGCAGTCTTTGCTTGTGGCTATTTCAAGAGGAAACAAACCACAAAGACAGAACGTAGAACTACTTTATTTTGTCAAGTTTCAAGGAGCTAGCACAAACCGTGTTTGATTTAGACTTAAAAAACACATCTATCTGTATAGGAGGAAATAGAGTGAAACCTAAAAATTCAAACTGTTACTGGTAACGAACGGTTCATCCTAGAAGAGTGAAAATTGGGCAGCTAAGTGGACTTAGTGAACTCATCATTACCACAGAGATCATCAAGTTCGGATGAAAAAAAATTTGCCGAGTATTCAGAAAACCAGTAGTATTTTGGAAGCTTGGAACACCTTTCCAATGAATGTGTTTTACGCAGTCTTTGCTTGTGGCTGTTTCAAGAGGAAACAAACCACAAAGACAGAACTTAGAACTACTATATTTTGTCAAGTTTCAAGGAGCTAGCACAAACCGTGTTTGATTTAGACTTAAAAAACACATCTATCTGTATAGGAGGAAATAGAGTGAAACCTAAAAATTCAAACTGTTACTGGTAATGAACGCTTCATCCTAGAAGAGTGAATATTGGGCAGCTAAGTGGACTTAGTGAACTGATCATTACCACAGAGATCATCAAGGTCGGATGAAAAAAAATTTGCCGAGTATTCAAAAAACCAGTAGTATTTTGGAAGCTTGGAACACCTTTCCAATGAATGTGTTTTACGCAGTCTTTGCTTGTGGCTATTTCAAGAGGAAACAAACCACAAGACAGAACTTAGAACTACTTTATTTTGTCAAGTTTCATGGAGCTAGCACAAACCGTGTTTTATTTAGACTTAAAAAACACATCTATCTGTATAGTAAAAAATAGAGTGAAACCTAAAAACTCAAACTGTTACTGTTAAAGAACGCTTCATCCTAGAAGATTGAAAATTGGGCAGCTAAGTGGACTTAGTGAACTGATCATTACCACAGAGATCATCAAGGTCGGATGAAAAAAAATTTGCCGAGTATTCAGAAAACCAGTAGTATGTTGGAAGCTTGGAACACCTTTCCAATGAATGTGTTTTACGCAGTCTTTGCTTGTGGCTATTTCAAGAGGAAACAAACCACAAAGACAGAACTAAGAACTACTTTATTTTGTCAAGTTTCAAGGAGCTAGCACAAACCGTGTTTGATTTAGACTTAAAAAACACATCTATCTGTATAGGAGGAAATAGAGTGAAACCTAAAAACTCAAACTGTTACTGGTAACGAACGCTTCATCCTAGAAGAGTGAATATTGGGCAGCTAAGTGGACTTAGTGAAGTGATCATTACCACAGAGATCATCAAGGTCGGATGAAAAAAAATTTGCCGAGTATTCAGAAAACCAGTAGTTTTTTGGAAGCTTGGCACACCTTTCAAATGAAGTTGTTTTACGCAGTCTTTGCTTGTGGCTATTTCAAGAGGAAACAAACCACAAAGACAGAACTTAGAACTACTTTATTTTGTCAAATTTCAAGGAACTAGCACAAACTGTGTTTGATTTAGACTTAAAAACACATCTATCTGCATAGGAGAAAATAGAGTGAAACCTAAAAATTCAAACTGTTACTGGTAACGAACGCTTCATCCTAGAAGAGTGAAAATTGGGCAGCTAAGTGGACTTAGTGAACTGATCAGTTTCAAGGAGCTAGCACACACCGTGTTTGATTTAGACTTAAAAAACACATCTATATGTATTGGAGGAAATAGAGTGAAACCTAAAAATTCAAACTGTTACTGGTAACGAACGCTTCCTCCTAGAAGAGTGAATATTGGGCAGCTAAGTGGACTTAGTGAAGTGATCATTACCACAGAGATCATCAAGTTCGGATGAAAAAAAATTTGCCGAGTATTCAGAAAACCAGTAGTTTTTTGGAAGCTTGGCACACCTTTCAAATGAAGTTGTTTTACGCAGTCTTTGCTTGTGGCTATTTCAAGAGGAAACAAACCACAAAGACAGAACTTAGAACAACTTTATTTTGTCAAGTTTCAAGGAGCTAGCACAAACCGTGTTTGATTTAGACTTCCAAACACATCTATCTATATAGGAGGAAATAGAGTGAAACCTAAAAACTCAAACTGTTACTGGTAACGAAAGCTTCATTATAGAAGAGTGAATATTGGGCAGCTAAGTGGACTTAGTGAACTGATCATTACCACAGAGATCATGAAGGTCGGATGAAAAAAAATTTGCCGAGTATTCAGAAAACCAGTAGTTTTTTGGAAGCTTGGAACACCTTTCCAATGAATGTGTTTTACGCACTCTTTGCTTGTGGCTATTTCAAGAGGAAACAAACCACAAAGGCAGAACTAAGAACTACTTTATTTTGTCAAGTTTCAAGGAGCTAGCACAAACCGTGTTTGATTTAGACTTAAAAAACACATCTATCTGTATAGGAGGAAATAGAGTGAAACCTAAAAACTCAAACTGTTACTGGTAACGAACGCTTCATCCTAGAAGAGTGAATATTGGGCAGCTAAGTGGACTTAGTGAAGTGATCATTACCACAGAGATCATCAAGGTCGGATGAAAAAAATTTTGCCGAGTATTCAGAAAACCAGTAGTATTTTGGAAGCTTGGAACACCTTTCCAGTGAATGTGTTTTACGCAGTCTTTGCTTGTGGCTATTTCAAAGGAAACAAACCACAAAGACAGAACTTAGAACTACTTTATTTTGTCAAGTTTCAAGGAGCTAGCACAAACCGTGTTTGTTTTAGACTTAAAAAACACATCTATCTGTATAGGAGGAAATAGAGTGAAACCTAAAAATTCATACTGTTACTGGTAACGAACGCTTCATCCTAGAAGAGTGAAAATTGGGCAGCTAAGTGGACTTAGTGAACTGATCAGTTTCAAGGAGCTAGCACAAACCGTGTTTCATTTAGACTTAAAAAACACATCTATCTGTATAGGAGGAAATAGAGTGAAACCTAAAAATTCAAACTGTTACTGGTAACGAACGGTTCATCCTAGAAGAGTGAAAATTGGGCAGCTAAGTGGACTTAGTGAACTCATCATTACCACAGAGATAACCAAGGTCTGATGAAAAAAAATTTGCCGAGTATTCAGAAAACCAGTAGTATTTTGGAAGCTTGGAACACCTTTCCAATGAATGTGTTTTACGCAGTATTTGCTTGTGGCTGTTTCAAGAGGAAACAAACCACAAAGACAGAACTTAGAACTACTTTGTTTTGTCAAGTTTCAAGGAGCTAGCACAAACCGTGTTTGATTTAGACTTAAAAAACACATCTATCTGTATAGGAGGAAATAGAGTGAAACCTAAAAATTCAAACTGTTACTGGTAATGAACGCTTCATCCTAGAAGAGTGAATATTGGGCAGCTAAGTGGACTTAGTGAACTGATCATTACCACAGAGATCATCAACGGTCGGATGAAAAAAAATTTGCCGAGTATTCAAAAAACCAGTAGTATTTTGGAAGCTTGGAACACCTTTCCAATGAATGTGTTTTACGCAGTCTTTGCTTGTGACTATTTCAAGAGGAAACAAACCACAAAGACAGAACTTAGAACTACTTTATTTTGTCAAGTTTCATGGAGCTAGCACAAACCGTGTTTGATTTAGACTTAAAAAACACATCTATCTATATAGTAGAAAATAGAGTGAAACCTAAAAACTTAAACTGTTACTGGTAACGAACGCTTCATCCTAGAAGAGTGAAAATTGGGCAGCTAAGTGGACTTAGTGAACTGATCATTACCACAGAGATCATCAAGGTAGGATAAAAAAAAATTTGCCGAGTATTCAGAAAACCAGTAGTATTTTGGAGGCTTGGAACACCTTTCCAATGAATGTGTTTTACGCAGTCTTTGCTTGTGGCTATTTCAAAAGGAAACAAACCACAAAGACAGAACTTAGAACTACTTTATTTTGTCAAGTTTCAAGGAGCTAGCACAAACCGTGTTTCATTTAGACTTAAAAAACACATCTATCTGTATAGGAGGAAATAGAGTGAAACCTAAAAATTCAAACTGTTACTGGTAACGAACGGTTCATCCTAGAAGAGTGAAAATTGGGCAGCTAAGTGGACTTAGTGAACTCATCATTACCACAGAGATAACCAAGGTCTGATGAAAAAAAATTTGCCGAGTATTCAGAAAACCAGTAGTATTTTGGAAGCTTGGAACACCTTTCCAATGAATGTGTTTTACGCAGTCTTTGTTTGTGGCTGTTTCAAGAGGAAACAAACCACAAAGACAGAACTTAGAACTACTTTATTTTGTCAAGTTTCAAGGAGCTAGCACAAACCGTGTTTGATTTAGACTTAAAAAACACATCTATCTGTATAGGAGGAAATAGAGTGAAACCTAAAAACTCAAACTGTTACTGGTAACGAACGCTTCATCCTAGAAGAGTGAATATTGGGCAGCTAAGTGGACTTAGTGAAGTGATCATTACCACAGAGATCATCAAGGTCGGATGAAAAAAAATTTGCCGAGTATTCAGAAAACAAGTAGTTTTTTGAAAGCTTGGCACACCTTTCCAATGAAGGTGTTTTACGCAGTCTTTGCTTGTGGCTATTTCAAGAGGAAACAAACCACAAAGACAGAACTTAGAACTACTTTATTTTGTCAAGTTTCAAGGAACTAGCACAAACTGTGTTTGATTTAGACTTAAAAAACCCATCTATCTGTATAGGAGAAAATAGAGTGAAACCTAAAAATTCAAACTGTTACTGGTAACGAACGCTTCATCCTAGAAGAGTGAAAATTGGGCAGCTAAGTGGACTTAGTGAACTGATCAGTTTCAAGGAGCTAGCACAAACCGTGTTTGATTTAGACTTAAAAAACACATCTATCTGTATTGGAGGAAATAGAGTGAAACCTAAATATTCAAACTGTTACTGGTAACGAACGCTTCATCCTAGAAGAGTGAAAATTGGGCAGCTAAGTGGACTTAGTGAACTGATCATTACCACAGAGATCATCAAGGTCGGATGAAAAAAAATTTGCCGAGTATTCAGAAAACCAGTAGTATTTTGGAAGCTTGGAACACCTTTCCAATGAATGTGTTTTACGCAGTCTTTGCTTGTGGCTATTTCAAGAGGAAACAAACCACAAAGACAGAACTTAGAACAACTTTATTTTGTCAAGTTTCAAGGAGCTAGCACAAACCGTGTTTGATTTAGACTTCCAAACACATCTATCTATATAGGAGGAAATAGAGTGAAACCTAAAAACTCAAACTGTTACTGGTAACGAAAGCTTCATTATAGAAGAGTGAATATTGGGCAGCTAAGTGGACTTAGTGAACTGATCATTACCACAGAGATCATGAAGGTCGGATGAAAAAAAATTTGCCGAGTATTCAGAAAACAAGTAGTTTTTTGGAAGCTTGGAACACCTTTCCAATGAATGTGTTTTACACAGTCTTTGCTTGTGGCTATTTCAAGAGGAAACAAACCACAAAGGCAGAACTTAGAACTACTTTATTTTGTCAAGTTTCAAGGAGCTAGCACAAACCGTGTTTGATTTAGACTTAAAAAACACATCTATCTGTATAGGAGGAAATAGAGTGAAACCTAAAAATTCAAACTGTTACTGGTAACGAACGCTTCATCCTAGAAGAGTGAAAATTGGGCAGCTAAGTGGACTTAGTGAACTGATCATTACCACAGAGATCATCAAGGTCGGATGAAAAAAAATTTGCCGAGTATTCAGAAAACCAGTAGTATTTTGGAAGCTTGGAACACCTTTCCAGTGAATGTGTTTTACGCAGTCTTTGCTTGTGGCTATTTCAAGAGGAAACAAACCACAAAGCCAGAACTTAGAACTACTTTATTTTGTCAAGTTTCAAGGAGCTAGCACAAACCGTGTTTGTTTTAGACTTAAAAAACACATCTATCTGTATAGGAGGAAATAGAGTGAAACCTAAACATTCATACTGTTACTGGTAACGAACGCTTCATCCGAGAAGAGTGAAAATTGGGCAGCTAAGTGGACTTAGTGAACTGATCAGTTTCAAGGAGCTAGCACAAACCGTGTTTGATTTAGACTTAAAAAACCCATCTATCTGTATAGGAGGAAATAGAGTGAAACCTAAAAACTCAAACTGTTACTGGTAACGAACGCTTCATCCTAGAAGAGTGAAAATTGGGCAGCTAAGTGGACTTAGTGAACTGATCATTACCACAGAGATCATCAAGGTCGGATGAAAAAAAATTTGCCGAGTATTCAGAAAACCAGTAGTTTTTTGGAAGCTTGGAACACCTTTCCAATGAATGTGTTTTACACAGTCTTTGCTTGTGGCTATTTCAAGAGGAAACAAACCACAAAGACAGTACTTAGAACTACTTTATTTTGTCAAGTTTCAAGGAGCTAGCACAAACCGTGTTTGATATAGACTTCCAAACACATCTATCTGTATAGGAGAAAATAGAGTGAAACCTAAAAATTCAAACTGTGACTGGTAACGAACGCTTCATCCTAGAAGAGTGAAAATTGGGCAGCTAAGTGGACTTAGTGAACTGATCAGTTTCAAGGAGCTAGCACAAAGCGTGTTTGATTTAGACTTCAAAAACACATCTATCTGTATTGGAGGAAATAGAGTGAAACCTAAAAATTCAAACTGTTACTGGTAACGAACGGTTCATCCTAGAAGAGTGAAAATTGGGCAGCTAAGTGGACTTAGTGAACTGATCATTACCACAGAGATCATCAAGGTCGGATGAAAAAAAATTTGCCGAGTATTCAGAAAACCAGTAGTATTTTGGAAGCTTGGAACACCTTTCCAATGAATGTGTTTTACGCAGTCTTTGCTTGTGGCTATTTCAAGAGGAAACAAACCACAAAGACAGAACTTAGAACAACTTTATTTTGTCAAGTTTCAAGGAGCTAGCACAAACCGTGTTTGATTTAGACTTCCAAACACATCTATCTATATAGGAGGAAATAGAGTGAAACCTAAAAACTCAAACTGTTACTGGTAACGAAAGCTTCATTATAGAAGAGTGAATATTGGGCAGCTAAGTGGACTTAGTGAACTGATCATTACCACAGAGATCATGAAGGTCGGATGAAAAAAAATTTGCCGAGTATTCAGAAAACAAGTAGTTTTTTGGAAGCTTGGAACACCTTTCCAATGAATGTGTTTTACACAGTCTTTGCTTGTGGCTATTTCAAGAGGAAACAAACCACAAAGGCAGAACTTAGAACTACTTTATTTTGTCAAGTTTCAAGGAGCTAGCACAAACCGTGTTTGATTTAGACTTAAAAAACACATCTATCTGTATAGGAGGAAATAGAGTGAAACCTAAAAATTCAAACTGTTACTGGTAACGAACGCTTCATCCTAGAAGAGTGAAAATTGGGCAGCAAAGTGGACTTAGTGAACTGATCATTACCACAGAGATCATCAAGGTCGGATGAAAAAAAATTTGCCGAGTATTCAGAAAACCAGTAGTATTTTGGAAGCTTGGAACACCTTTCCAGTGAATGTGTTTTACGCAGTCTTTGCTTGTGGCTATTTCAAGAGGAAACAAACCACAAAGCCAGAACTTAGAACTACTTTATTTTGTCAAGTTTCAAGGAGCTAGCACAAACCGTGTTTGTTTTAGACTTAAAAAACACATCTATCTGTATAGGAGGAAATAGAGTGAAACCTAAACATTCATACTGTTACTGGTAACGAACGCTTCATCCGAGAAGAGTGAAAATTGGGCAGCTAAGTGGACTTAGTGAACTGATCAGTTTCAAGGAGCTAGCACAAACCGTGTTTGATTTAGACTTAAAAAACCCATCTATCTGTATAGGAGGAAATAGAGTGAAACCTAAAAACTCAAACTGTTACTGGTAACGAACGCTTCATCCTAGAAGAGTGAAAATTGGGCAGCTAAGTGGACTTAGTGAACTGATCATTACCACAGAGATCATCAAGGTCGGATGAAAAAAAATTTGCCGAGTATTCAGAAAACCAGTAGTTTTTTGGAAGCTTGGAACACCTTTCCAATGAATGTGTTTTACACAGTCTTTGCTTGTGGCTATTTCAAGAGGAAACAAACCACAAAGACAGTACTTAGAACTACTTTATTTTGTCAAGTTTCAAGGAGCTAGCACAAACCGTGTTTGATATAGACTTCCAAACACATCTATCTGTATAGGAGAAAATAGAGTGAAACCTAAAAATTCAAACTGTGACTGGTAACGAACGCTTCATCCTAGAAGAGTGAAAATTGGGCAGCTAAGTGGACTTAGTGAACTGATCAGTTTCAAGGAGCTAGCACAAAGCGTGTTTGATTTAGACTTCAAAAACACATCTATCTGTATTGGAGGAAATAGAGTGAAACCTAAAAATTCAAACTGTTACTGGTAACGAACGGTTCATCCTAGAAGAGTGAAAATTGGGCAGCTAAGTGGACTTAGTGAACTCATCATTAGCACAGAGATCATCAAGGTCGGATGAAAAAAAATTTGCCGAGTATTCAGAAAACCAGTAGTATTTTGGAACTTGGAACACCTTTCCAATGAATGTGTTTTACGCAGTCTTTGCTTGTGGCTGTTTCAAGAGGAAACAAACCACAAAGACAGAACTTAGAACTACTTTATTTTGTCAAGTTTCAAGGAGCTAGCACAAACCGTGTTTGATTTAGACTTAAAAAAAACATCTATCTGTATAGGAGGAAATAGAGTGAAACCTAAAAATTCAAACTGTTACTGGTAATGAATGCTTCATCCTAGAAGAGTGAATATTGGGCAGCTAAGTGGACTTAGTGAACTGATCATTACCACAGAGATCATCAAGGTCGGATGAAAAAAAATTTGCCGAGTATTCAAAAAACCAGTAGTATTTTGGAAGCTTGGAACACCTTTCCAATGAATGTGTTTTACGCAGTCTTTGCTTGTGGCTATTTCAAGAGGAAACAAACCACAAAGACAGAACTTAGAACTACTTTATTTTGACAAGTTTCATGGAGCTAGCACAAACCGTGTTTGATTTAGACTTAAAAAACACATCTATCTGTATAGTAGAAAATAGAGTGAAACCTAAAAACTCAAACTGTTACTGTTAATGAACGCTTCATCATAGAAGAGTGAAAATTGGGCAGCTAAGTGGACTTAGTGAACTGATCA
>NW_027512016.1:0-18682 GCF_048772815.1 Callospermophilus lateralis | reverse complement strand
CCAAGTTTCGTTCTCCTAGGTGAAGCATTCGTTTGCAGAAGAGTTTGAATTTTTAGGTTTCACTGCGTTTTCTTCTATATTGACAGATGCAGTTAGAACTCTAAATCAAACACGGTTTGTGCTAGCCTCTTGAAACTTGACACAATACAGTAGTTCTACGTTCTAACTCTAAGGTTTGTTTCCTCTTGATGTAGCCTTAAGCAGAGACTGGCGAATAACACATTCAATGAAAGCACTGTTAAGCTTTCAAAAAACTAACATCTCCTGAAATCACAACATATATTTTTTTCCGACCTTCATGATAACTTCAAGTAATGAGCAGTACACCAATCAAACTTGGATGCCCAAGTTTCGTTCTCCTAGGTTGAAGCATTCGTTTGCAGGAAGAGTTTGAATTTTTAGGTTTCACTGCCTTTTCTCCTATACTGACAGATGCAGTTAGAACTCTAAATAAAACACGGTTTGTGGTAGCTTCTTGAAACTTGACACAATACTGTAGTTCTACGTTCTATCTCTAAGGTTTGTTTCCTCTTGATGTAGCCTTAAGCAGAGACTGGCGAATAACTCATTCAATGAAAGGCGTTGGTAGGCTGCCAAAAAACTACAGTCTCCTGAAATCACAACATATATTTTTTCTTCCGACCTTCATGATACTTTCAAGTAATGAGCAGTACACCAATCAAACTTGGATGTCCATGTTTCGTTCTCCTAGGTTGAAGCATTCGTTTGCAGGAGAAGTTTGAATTTTTAGGTTTCACTGCGTTTTCTTCTATAGTGACAGATGCAGTTAGAACTCTAAATCAAACACGGTTTGTGCTAGCCTCTTGAAACTTGACACAATACAGTAGTTCTACGTTCTAACTCTAAGGTTTGTTTCCTCTTGATGTAGCCTTAAGCAGAGACTGGCGAATAACTCATTCAAGGAAAGGCGTTGGTAGGCTGCCAAAAAACTACAGTCTCCTGAAATCACAACAGATATTTTTTCTTCCGACCTTCATGATAACTTCAAGTAATGAGCAGTACACCAATCAAACTTGGATGCCCAAGTTTCGTTCTCCTAGGTTGAAGCATTCGTTTGCAGGAAGAGTTTGAATTTTAGGTTTCACTGCGTTTTCTTCTATATTGACAGATGCAGTTAGAACTCTAAATCAAACACGGTTTGTGCTAGCCTCTTGAAACTTGACACAATACAGTAGTTCTACGTTCTAACTCTAAGGTTTGTTTCCTCTTCATGTAGCCTTAAGCAGAGACTGGCGAATAACACATTCAATGAAAGGCACTGTTAAGCTTTCAAAAAACTAACATCTCCTGAAATCACAACAGATATTTTTTCTTCCGACCCTTCATGATAACTTCAAGTAATGAGCAGTACACCAATCAAACTTGGATGCCCAAGTTTCGTTCTCCTACGTTGAAGCATTCGTTTGCAGGAACATTTTGAATTTTCAGGTTTCACTGCGTTTTCTCCTATATTGACAGATGCAGTTAGAACTCTAAATCAAACACGGTTTTGTGCTAGCCTCTTGAAACTTGACACAATACAGTAGTTCTACGTTCTAACTCTAAGGTTTGTTTCCTCTTGATGTAGCCTTAAGAAGAGACTGGCGAATAACTCATTCAATGAAAGGCGTTGGTAGGCTGCCAAAAAACGACAGTCTCCTGAAATCAAAACATATATTTTTTCTTCCGACCTTCATGATACTTTCAAGTAATGAGCAGTACACCAATCAAACTTGGGATGCCCAAGTTTCGTTCTCCTACGTTGAAGCATTCGTTTGCAGGAACATTTTGAATTTTCAGGTTTCACTGGGTTTTCTCCTATATTGACAGATGCAGTTAGAACTCTAAATCAAACACGGTTTGTGCTAGCCTCTTGAAACTTGACACAACTCAGTAGTTCTACGTTCTAACCCTAAGGTTTGTTTCCTCTTGATGTAGCCTTAAGCAGAGACTGGCGAATAACACATTCAATGAAAGGCATTGTTAAGCTTTCAAAAAACTAACATCTCCTGAAATCACAACATATATTTTTTCTTCCGACCTTCATGATAACTTCAAGTAATGAGCAGTACACCAATCAATCTTGGATGCCCAAGTTTCGTTCTCCTAAGTTGAAGCATTCGTTTGCAGGAACATTTTGAATTTTCAGGTTTCACTGCGTTATCTCCTATATTGACAGATGCAGTTAGAACGCTAAATAAAACACGGTTTGTGGTAGCTTCTTGAAACTTGACACAATACTGTAGTTCTACGTTCTATCTCTAAGGTTGTTTCCTCTTGATGTAGCCTTAAGCAGAGACTGGCGAATAACTCATTCAATGAAAGGCGTTGGTAGGCTGCCAAAAAACTACAGTCTCCTGAAATCACAACATATATTTTTTCTTCCGACCTTCATGATACTTTCAAGTAATGAGCAGTACACCAATCAAACTTGGATGTCCATGTTTCGTTCTCCTAGGTTGAAGCATTCGTTTGCAGGAGAAGTTTGAATTTTTAGGTTTCACTGCGTTTTCTTCTATAGTGACAGATGCAGTTAGAACTCTAAATCAAACACGGTTTGTGCTAGCCTCTTGAAACTTGACACAATACAGTAGTTCTACGTTCTAACTCTACGGTTTGTTTCCTCTTGATGTAGCCTTAAGCAGAGACTGGCGAATAACTCATTCAAGGAAAGGCGTTGGTAGGCTGCCAAAAAACTACAGTCTCCTGAAATCACAACAGATATTTTTTCTTCCGACCTTCATGATACTTTCAAGTAATGACCAGTACACCAATCAAACTTGGATGTCCAAGTTTCGTTTTCCTAGGTTGAAGCATTCGTTTGCAGGAACAGTTTGAATTTTTAGGTTTCATTGCGTTTTCTCCTATATTGACAGATGCAGTTAGAACTCTAAATCAAACACGGTTTGTGCTAGCCTCTTGAAACTTGACACAATACAGTAGTTCTACGTTCTAACTCTAAGGTTTGTTTCCTCTTGATGTAGCCTTAAGCAGAGACTGGCGAATAACACATTCAATGAAAGGCACTGTTAAGCTTTCAAAAAACTAACATCTCCTGAAATCACAACATATATTTTTTTTCCGACCTTCCATGATAACTTCAAGTAATGAGCATACACCAATCAAACTTGGATGCCCAAGTTTCGTTCTCCTAGGTTGAAGCATTCGTTTGCAGGAACAGTTTGAATTTTTAGGTTTCACTGCGTTTTCTTCTATATTGACAGATGCAGTTAGAACTCTAAATCAAAACACGGTTTGTGCTAGCCTCTTGAACTTGACACAATACAGTAGTTCTACGTTCCAACTCTAAGGTTTGTTTCCTCTTGATGTAGCCTTAAGCAGAGACTGGCGAATAACACATTCAATGAAAGGCACTGTTTAGCTTTCAAAAAACTAACATCTCCTGAAATCACAACATATATTTTTTTTCCGACCTTCATGATAACTTCAAGTAATGAGCAGTACACCAATCAAACTTGGATGCCCAGGTTTCGTTCTCCCTAGGTTGAAGCATTCCTTTGCAGGAACAGTTTGAATTTTTAGGTTTCACTGCGTTTTCTCCTATATTGACAGATGCAGTTAGAACTCTAAATAAAACACGGTTTGTGGTAGTTTCTTGAAACTTGACACAATACTGTAGTTCTACGTTCTATCTCTAAGGTTTGTTTCCTCTTGATGTAGCCTTAAGCAGAGACTGGCGAATAACTCATTCAATGAAAGGCGTTGGTAGGCTGCCAAAAAACTACAGTCTCCTGAAATCACAACATATATTTTTTCTTCCGACCTTCATGATACTTTCAAGTAATGATCAGTACACCAATCAAACTTGGATGTCCATGTTTCGTTCTCCTAGGTTGAAGCATTCGTTTGCAGGAGAAGTTTGAATTTTTAGGTTTCACTGCGTTTTCTTCTATAGTGACAGATGCAGTTAGAACTCTAAATCAAACACGGTTTGTGCTAGCCTCTTGAAACTTGACACAATACAGTAGTTCTACGTTCTAACTCTAAGGTTTGTTTCCTCTTGATGTAGCCTTAAGCAGAGACTGGCGAATAACTCATTCAAGGAAAGGCGTTGGTAGGCTGCCAAAAAACTACAGTCTCCTGAAATCACAACAGATATTTTTTCTTCCGACCTTCATGATAACTTCAAGTAATGAGCAGTACACCAATCAAACTTGGATGCCCAAGTTTCGTTCTCTAGGTTGAAGCATTCGTTTGCAGGAAGAGTTTGAATTTTTAGGTTTCACTGCGTTTTCTTCTATATTGACAGATGCAGTTAGAACTCTAAATCAAACACGGTTTGTGCTAGCCTCTTGAAACTTGACACAATACAGTAGTTCTACGTTCTAACTCTAAGGTTTGTTTCCTCTTGATGTAGCCTTAAGCAGAGACTGGCGAATAACACATTCAATGAAAGGCACTGTTTAGCTTTCAAAAAACTAACATCTCCTGAAATCACAACATATATTTTTTTCCGACCTTCATGATAACTTCAAGTAATGAGCAGTACAAAAATCAAATCTTGGATGCCCAGGTTTCGTTCTCCTAGGTTGAAGCATTCGTTTGCAGGAAGAGTTTGAATTTTTAGGTTTCACTGCGTTTTCTCTATAGTGACAGATGCAGTTAGAACTCTAAATCAAACACGGTTTGTGCTAGCCTCTTGAAACTTGACACAATACAGTAGTTCTACGTTCTAACTCTAATGTTTGTTTCCTCTTGATGTAGCCTTAAGAAGAGACTTTCGAATAACTCATTCAATGAAAGGCGTTGGTAGGCTGCCAAAAAACCACAGTCTCCTGAAATCAAAACATATATTTTTTCTTCCGACCTTCATGATACTTTCAAAGTAATGAGCAGTACACCAATCAAACTTGGATGCCCAAGTTTCGTTCTCCTAGGTTGAAGCATTCGTTTGCAGGAACAGTTTGAATTTTTAGGTTTCACTCTGTTTTCTCCTATATTGACAGATGCAGTTCGAACTCTAAATCAAACACGGTTTGTGGTAGCTTCTTGAAACTTGACACAATAAAGTAGTTCTACGTTCTATCTCTAAGGTTTGTTTCCTCTTGATGTAGCCTTAAGCAGAGACTCCCGAATAAATCATTCAATGAAAGGCATTGTTAGGCTGCCAAAAAACTACAGTCCTCCTGAAATCACAACATATATTTTTTCTTCCGAACTTCATGATACTTTCAAGTAATGACCAGTACACCAATCAAACTTGGATGCCCAAGTTTCGTTCTCCTACGTTGAAGCATTCGTTTGCAGGAACATTTTGAATTTTCAGGTTTCACTGCGTTTTCTCCTATATTGACAGATGCAGTTAGAACTCTAAATCAAACACGGTTTGTGCTAGCCTCTTGAAACTTGACACAATTCAGTAGTTCTACGTTCTAACTCTAAGGTTTGTTTCCTCTTGATGTAGCCTTAAGCAGAGACTGGCGAATAACACATTCAATGAAAGGCATTGTTAAGCTTTCAAAAAACTAACATCTCCTGAAATCACAACATATATTTTTTTCCGACCTTCATGATAACTTCAAGTAATGAGCAGTACACCAATCAAACTTGGATGCCCAGGTTTCGTTCTCCTAGGTTGAAGCATTCGTTTGCAGGAAGAGTTTGAATTTTTTAGGTTTCACTGCGTTTTCTTTTATAGTGACAGATGCAGTTAGAACTCTAAATAAAACACGGTTTGTGGTAGCTTCTTGAAACTTGACAGAATACTGTAGTTCTACGTTCTATCTCTAAGGTTTGTTTCCTCTTGATGTAGCCTTAAGCAGAGACTGGCGAATAACTCATTCAATGAAAGGCGTTGGTAGGCTGCCAAAAAACTACAGTCTCCTGAAATCACAACATATATTTTTTCTTCCGACCTTCATGATACTTTCAAGTAATGAGCAGTACACCAATCAAACTTGGATGTCCATGTTTCGTTCTCCTAGGTTGAAGCATTCGTTTGCAGGAGAAGTTTGAATTTTTAGGTTTCACTGCGTTTTCTTCTATAGTGACAAATGCAGTTAGAACTCTAAATCAAACACGGTTTGTGCTAGCCTCTTGAAACTTGACACAATACAGTAGTTCTACGTTCTAACTCTAAGGTTTGTTTCCTCTTGATGTAGCCTTAAGCAGAGACTGGCGAATAACTCATTCAAGGAAAGGCGTTGGTAGGCTGCCAAAAACTACAGTCTCCTGAAATCACAACAGATATTTTTTCTTCCGACCTTCATGATACTTTCAAGTAATGACCAGTACACCAATCAACTTGGATGTCCAAGTTTCGTTTTCCTAGGTTGAAGCATTCGTTTGCAGGAACAGTTTGAATTTTTAGGTTTCACTGCGTTTTCTCCTATATTGACAGAAGCAGTTAGAACTCTAAATCAAACACGGTTTGTGCTAGCCTCTTGAAACTTGACACAATACAGTAGTTCTACGTTCTATCTCTAAGGTTTGTTTCCTCTTGATGTAGCCTTAAGCAGAGACTGGCGAATAACTCATTCAAGGAAAGGCGTTGGTAGGCTGCCAAAAAACTACAGTCTCCTGAAATCACAACAGATATTTTTTCTTCCGACCTTCATGATACTTACAAGTAATGACCAGTACACCAATCAAACTTGGATGTCCAAGTTTCGTTCTCCTAGGTGGAAGCATTCGTTTGCAGGAACAGTTTGAATTTTTAGGTTTCACTGCGTTTCTCCTATATTGACAAATGCAGTTAGAACTCTAAATCAAACACGGTTTGTGGTAGCTTCTTGAAACTTGACACAATACTGTAGTTCTACGTTCTATCTCTAAGGTTTGTTTCCTCTTGATGTAGCCTTAAGCAGAGACTGGCGAATAACTCATTCAATGAAAGGCGTTGGTAGGCTGCCAAAAAACTACAGTCTCCTGAAATCACAACATATATTTTTTCTTCTGACCTTCATGATAACTTCAAGTAATGAGCAGTACACCAATCAAACTTGGATGCCCAAGTTTCGTTCTCCTACGTTGAAGCATTCGTTTGCAGGAACATTTTGAATTTTCAGGTTTCACTGCGTTTTCTCCTATATTGACAGATGCTGTTAGAACTCTAAATAAAACACGGTTTGTGGTAGCTTCTTGAAACTTGACACAATACTGTAGTTCTACGTTCTATCTCTAAGGTTTGTTTCCTCTTGATGTAGCCTTAAGCAGAGACTGGCGAATAAACTCATTCAATGAAAGGCGTTGGTAGGCTGCCAAAAAACTACAGTCTCCTGAAATCACAACATATATTTTTTCTTCCGACCTTCATGATAACTTCAAGTAATGAGCAGTACACCAATCAAACTTGGATGCCCAAGTTTCGTTCTCCTACATTGAAGCATTCGTTTGCAGGAACATTTTGAATTTTCAGGTTTCACTGCGTTTTCTCCTATATTGACAGATGCAGTTAGAACTCTAAATAAAACACGGTTTGTGGTAGCTTCTTGAACTTGACACAATACTGTAGTTCTACGTTCTATCTCTAAGGTTTGTTTCCTCTTGATGTAGCCTTAAGCAGAGACTGGCGAATAACTCATTCAATGAAAGGCATTGGTAGGCTGCCAAAAAACTACAGTCTCCTGAAATCACAACATATATTTTTTCTTCCGACCTTCATGATACTTTCAAGTAATGAGCAGTACACCAATCAAACTTGGATGTCCATGTTTCGTTCTCCTAGGTTGAAGCATTCGTTTGCAGGAGAAGTTTGAATTTTTAGGTTTCACTGCGTTTTCTTCTATATTGACAGATGCAGTTAGAACTCTAAATCAAACACGGTTTGTGGTAGCCTCTTGAAACTTGACACAATACAGTAGTTCTACGTTCTAACTCTAAGGTTTTTTCCTCTTGATGTAGCCTTAAGCAGAGACTGGCGAATAACACATTCAATGAAAGGCATTGTTAAGCTTTCAAAAAACTAACATCTCCTGAAATCACAACATATATTTTTTTTTCCGACCTTCATGATACTTTCAAGTAATTAGCAGTACACCAATCAAACTTGGATGCCCAAGTTCGTTCTCCGGGGTTGAAGCATTCGTTTGCAGGAACAGTTTGAATTTTTAGGTTTCACTCTGTTTCTCCTATATTGACAGATGCAGTTTCGAACTCTAAATCAAACACGGTTTGTGGTAGCTTCTTGAAACTTGACACAATAAAGTAGTTCTACGTTCTATCCCTAAGCTTTGTTTCCTCTTGATGTAGCCTTAAGCAGAGACTGGCGAATAACACTTTCAATGAAAGGCATTGTTAAGCTTCCAAAAAACTACCATCTCCTGAAATCACAACATATATTTTTTTTCCGAACTTCATGATACTTTCAAGTAATGAGCAGTACACCAATCAAACTTGGATGTCCAAGTTTCGTTCTCCTAGGTTGAAGCATTCGTTTGCAGGAACAGTTTGAATTTTTAGGTTTCACTGCGTTTTCTTCTATATTGACAGATGCAGTTAGAACTCTAAATCAAACACGGTTTGTGCTAGCTTCTTGAAACTTGACACAATACAGTAGTTCTACGTTCTAACTCTAAGGTTTGTTTCCTCTTGATGTAGCCTTAAACAGAGACTGGCGAATAACTCATTCAATGAAAGGTGTTGGTAGGCTGCCAAAAAACTACAGTCTCCTGAAATCACAACATACATTTTTCTTCCGACCTTCATGATACTTACAAGTAATGTGCAGTACACCAATCAAACTTGGAAGTCCAAGTTTCCGTTCTCCTATGTTGAAGCATTCGTTTGCAGGAACAGTTTGAATTTTTAGGTTTCACTGCGTTTTCTTCTATATTAACAGATGCAGTTAGAACTCTAAATCAAACACGGTTTGTGCTAGCTTCTTGAAACTTGACATAATACAGAAAGTTCTACGTTCTATCTCTAAGGTTTGTTTCCACTTGATGTAGCCTTAAGCAGAGACTGGCGAATAACTCATTCAATGAAAGGCATTGTTAGGCTGCAAAAACTACAGTCTCCTGAAATCACAACATATATTTTTTCTTCCGACCTTCATGATAACTTCAAGTAATGAGAAGTACACCAATCAAACTTGGGTGCCCAAGTTTCGTTCTCCTAGGTTGAGCATTCGTTTGCAGGAACAGTTGAATTTTAGGTTTCACTGCGTTTTCTCCTATATTGACAGATACAGTTAGAACTCTAAATTAAACACGGTTTGTGGTAGCTTCTTGAAACTTGACACAATACAGTAGTTCTACATTCTATCTCTAAGGTTTGTTTCCTCTTGATGTAGCCTTAGGCAGAGACTGGCGAATAACTCATTCAATGAAAGGCGTTGGTAGGCTGCCAAAAAACGACAGTCTCCTGAAATCAAAACATATATTTTTTCTTCCGACCTTCATGATACTTTCAAGTAATGAGCAGTACACCAATCAAACTTGGATGCCCAAGTTTCGTTCTCCTATGTTGAAGCATTCGTTTGCAGGAACAGTTTGAATTTTTAGGTTTCACTCTGTTTTCTCCTATATTGACAGATGCAGTTCGAACTCTAAATCAAACACGGTTTGTGGTAGCTTCTTGAAACTTGACACAATAAAGTAGTTCTACATTCTATCCCTAAGCTTTGTTTCCTCTTGATGTAGCCTTAAGCAGAGACTGGCGAATAACACTTTCAATGAAAGGCATTGTTAAGCTTCCAAATAACTACCATCTCCTGAAATCTCAATGTATATTTTTTCATCCGACCTTCATGATAACTTCAAGTAATGAGCAGCACACCAATCAAACTTGGATGCCCAAGTTTCGTTCTCCTAGGTTGAAGCATTTGTTTGCAGGAACAGTTTGAATTTTTAGGTTTCACTGCGTTTTCTCCTATATTGACAGATGCATTTAGAACTCTAAATTAAACACGGTTTGTGGTAGCTTCTTGAAACTTGACACAATACAGTAGTTCTACGTTCTATCTCTAAGGTTTGTTTCCTCTTGATGTAGCCTTAAGCAGAGACTCCCGAATAACTCATTCAATGAAAGGCATTGTTAGGCTGCCAAAAAACTACAGTCTCCTGAAATCACAACATATATTTTTTCTTCCGACATTCATGATACTTTCAAGTAATGACCAGTACACCAATCAAACTTGGATGTCCAAGTTTCGTTCTCCTAGGTTGAAGCATTCGTTTGCAGGAACAGTTTGAATTTCTAGGTTTCACTGCGTTTTCTCCTATATTGACAGATGCAGTTAGAACTCTAAATCAAACACGGTTTGTGCTAGCCTCTTGAAACTTGACACAATACAGTAGTTCTACGTTCTAACTCTAAGGTTTGTTTCCTTTTGATGTAGCCTTAAGAAGAGACTGGCGAATAACTCATTCAATGAAAGGCGTTGGTAGGTTGCCAAAAAACGACAGTCTCCTGAAATCAAAACATATATTTTTTCTTCCGACCTTCATGATACTTTCAAGTAATGAGCAGTACACCAATCAAACTTGGATGCCCAAGTTTCGTTCTCCTATGTTGAAGCATTCGTTTGCAGGAAGAGTTTGAATTTTTAGGTTTCACTCTCTTTTCTCCTATATTGACAGATGCAGTTCGAACTCTAAATCAAACATGGTTTGTGGTAGCTTTTTGAAACTTGACACAATAAAGTAGTTCTATGTTCTATCTCTAAGGTTTGTTTCCTCTTGATGTAGCCTTAAGCAGAGACTGGCGAATAACTCATTCAATGAAAGGCATTGTTAGGCTGCCAAAAAACTACAGTCTCCTGAAATCACAACATATATTTTTTCTTCCGACCTTCATGATACTTTCAAGTAATGACCAGTACACCAATCAAACTTGGATGTCCAAGTTTCGTTCTCCTAGGTTGAAGCATTCGTTTGCAGGAACAGTTTGAATTTTTAGGTTTCACTGCGTTTTCTCCTATATTGACAGATGCAGTTAGAACTCTAAATCAAACACGGTTTGTGGTAGCTTCTTGAAACTTGACACAATACAGTAGTTCTGCGTTCTAACTCTAAGGTTTGTTTCCTCTTGATGTAGCCTTAAGCAGAGACTGGCGAATAACACATTCAATGAAAGGCATTGTTAAGCTTCCAGAAAACTACCATCTCCTGAAATCACAACATATATTTTTTTTTTCCGAACTTCATGATACTTTCAAGTAAAGAGCAGTACACCAATCAAACTTGGATGTCCAAGTTTCGTTCTCCTAGGTTGAAGCATTCGTTTGCAGGAACAGTTTGAATTTTTAGGTTTCACTGCGTTTTCTTCTATATTGACAGATGCAGTTAGAACTCTAAATCAAACAGGGTTTGTGGTAGCTTCTTGAAACTTGACACAATACAGTAGTTCTACGTTCTATCTCTAAGGTTTGTTTCCTCTTGATGTAGCCTTAAGCAGAGACTGGCGAATAACTCATTCAATGAAAGGCATTGTTAGGCTGCCAAAAAAACTACAGTCTCCTGAAATCACAACATATATTTTTTCTTCCGACCTTCATGATAACTTCAAGTAATGAGCAGTACACCAATCAAACTTGGGTGCCCAAGTTTCGTTCTCCTAGGTTGAAGCATTCCTTTGCAGGAACAGTTTGAATTTTTAGGTTTCACTGCGTTTTCTCCTATATTGACAGATACAGTTAGAACTCTAAATTAAACACGGTTTGTGGTAGCTTCTTGAAACTTGACACAATACAGTAGTTCTACATTCTATCTCTAAGGTTTGTTTCCTCTTGATGTAGCTTTAAGCAGAGACTGGCGAATAACTCATTCAATGAAAGGCGTTGGTAGGCTGACAAAAAACTACAGTCTCCTGAAATCACAACATATATTTTTTCTTCCGACCTTCATGATAACTTCAAGTAATGAGCAGTACACCAATCAAACTTGGATGCCCAAGTTTCGTTCTCCTACGTTGAAGCATTCGTTTGCAGGAACAGTTTGAATTTTTAGGTTTCACTGCGTTTTCTCCTATATTGACAGATGCAGTTAGAACTCTAAATAAAACACGGTTTGTGGTAGCTTCTTGAAACTTGACACAATACAGTAGTTCTACGTTCTAACTCTAAGGTTTGTTTCCTCTTGATGTAGCCTTAAGCAGAGACTGGCGAATAACACATTCAATGAAAGGCATTGTTAAGCTTTCAAAAAACTAACATCTCCTGAAATCACAACATATATTTTTTCTTCCGAACTTCATGATACTTTCAAGTAATGAGCAGTACACCAATCAAACTTGGATGTCCAAGTTTCGTTCTCCTAGGTTGAAGCATTCGTTTGCAGGAACAGTTTGAATTTTTAGGTTTCACTGCGTTTTCTTCTATAGTGACATATGCAGTTAGAACTCTAAATCAAACAAGGTTTGAGCTAGCATCTTGAAACTTGACACAATACAGTAGTTCTACGTTCTAACTCGAAGGTTTGTTTCCTCTTGATGTAGCCTTAAGCAGAGACTGGCGAATAACTCATTCAATGAAAGGCGTTGGTAGGCTGCCAAAAAACTACAGTCTCCTGAAATCACAACATATATTTTTTCTTCCGACCTTCATGATAACTTCAACTAATGAGCAGTACACCAATCAAACATGGATGCCCAAGTTTCGTTCTCCTAGGTTGAAGCATTCGTTTGCAGGAAGAGTTTGAATTTTTAGGTTTCACTGCGTTTTCTTCTATATTGACAGATGCAGTTAGAACTCTAAATCAAACACGGTTTGTGCTAGCCTCTTGAAACTTGACAGAATACAGTAGTTCTACGTTCTATTTCTAAGGTTTGTTTCCTCTTGATGTAGCCTTAAGCAGAGACTGGCGAATAACACATTCAATGAAAGGCATTGTTAAGCTTTCAAAAAACTACCATCTCCTGAAATCACAATATATATTTTTTCTTCCGAACTTCATGATACTTTCAAGTAATGAGCAGTACACCAATCAAACTTGGATGTCCAAGTTTCGTTCTCCTAGGTTGAAGCATTCGTTTGCAGGAAGAGTTTGAATTTTTAGGTTTCACTGCGTTTTCTTCTATACTGACAGATGCAGTTAGAACTCTAAATCAAACACGGTTTGTGCTAGCCTCTTGAAACTTGACACAATACACTAGTTCTACGTTCTAACTCGAAGGTTTGTTTCCTCTTGATGTAGCCTTAAGCAGAGACTGGCGAATAACTCATTCAATGAAAGGCGTTGGTAGGCTGCCAGAAAACTACCATCTCCTGAAAACAACATAGATTTTTTTTCGACCTTCATGATAACTTTCAAGTAATGAGCAGTACACCAATCAAACTTGGATGCCCAGGTTTCGTTCTCCTAGGTTGAAGCATTCGTTTGCAGGAAGAGTTTGAATTTTTAGGTTTCACTGCGTTTTCTTCTATAGTGACAGATGCAGTTAGAACTCTAAATCAAACACGGTTTGTGCTAGCCTCTTGAAACTTGACACAATACAGTAGTTCTACGTTCTAACTCGAAGGTTTGTTCCCTCTTGATGTAGCCTTAAGCAGAGACTGGCGAATAACTCATTCAATGAAAGGCGTTGGTAGGCTGCCAGAAAACTACAGTCTCCTGAAAACAACATAGATTTTCTTTCCGACCTTCATGATAACTTCAAGTAATGAGAAGTACACCAATCGAACTTGGATGCCCAGGTTTCGTTCTCCTAGGTTGAAGCATTCGTTTGCAGGAAGAGTTTGAATTTTTAGGTTTCACTGCGTTTTCTTCTATATTGACGGATGCAGTTAGAACTCTAAATCAAACACGGTTTGTGCTAGCTTCTTGAAAATTGACACAATACAGTAGTTCTACTTTCTAACTCTAAGGTTTGTTTCCTTTTGATGTAGCCTTAAGAAGAGACTGGCGAATAACTCATTCAATGAAAGGCGTTGGTAGGCTGCCAAAAAACGACAGTCTCCTGAAATCAAAACATATATTTTTAATTCCGACCTTCATGATACTTTCAAGTAATGAGCAGTACACCAATCAAACTTGGATGTCCAAGTTTCGTTCTCCTAGGTTGAAGCATTCGTTTGCAGGAACAGTTTGAATTTTTAGGTTTCACTGCGTTTTCTCCTATATTGACAGATGCAGTTAGAACTATAAATCAAACACGGTTTGTGGTAGCTTCTTGAAACTTGACACAATACAGTAGTTCTACGTTCTATCTCTAAGGTTTGTTTCCTCTTGATGTAGCCTTAAGCAGAGACTGGCGAATAACTCATTCAATGAAAGGCGTTGGTAGGCTGCCAAAAAACTACAGTCTCCTGAAATCACAACATACATTTTTTCTTCCGACCTTCATGATACTTTCAAGTAATGTGCAGTACACCAATCAAACTTGGATGTCCAAGTTTCGTTCTCCTAGGTTGAAGCATTCGTTTGCAGGAACAGTTTGAATTTTTAGGTTTCACTGCGTTTTCTTCTATATTAACAGATGCAGTTAGAACTCTAAATCAAACACGGTTTGTGCTAGCATCTTGAAACTTGACACAATACAGTAGTTCTACGTTCTATCTATAAGGTTTGTTTCCTCTTGATGTAGCCTTAAGCAGAGACTGGCGAATAACTCATTCAATGAAAGGCATTGTTAAGCTTTCAAAAAACTAACATCTGAAATCACAACATATATTTTTTCTTCCGAACTTCATGATACTTTCAAGTAATGAGCAGTACACCAATCAAACTTGGATGTCCAAGTTTCGTTCTCCTAGGTTGAAGCATTCGTTTGCAGGAAGAGTTTGAATTTTTAGGTTTCACTGCGTTTTCTTCTATAGTGACAGATGCAGTTAGAACTCTAAATCAAACAAGGTTTGAGCTAGCATCTTGAAACTTGACACAATACAGTAGTTCTACGTTCTAACTCTAAGGTTTGTTTCCTCTTGATGTAGCCTTAAGCAGAGACTGGCGAATAACTCATTCAATGAAAGGCGTTGGTAGGCTGCCAAAAAACTACAGTCTCCTGAAATCACAACAATATTTTTTCTTCCGACCTTCATGATAACTTCAAGTAATGAGCAGTACACCAATGAAACTTGGATGTCCATGTTTCGTTCTCCTAGGTTGAAGCATTCGTTTGCAGGAGAAGTTTGAATTTTTAGGTTTCACTGCGTTTACTTCTATAGTGACAGATGCAGTTAGAACTCTAAATCAAACACGGTTTGTGCTAGCCTCTTGAAACTTGAGACAATACAGTAGTTCTACGTTCTAACTCTAAGGTTTGTTTCCTCTTGATGTAGCCTTAAGCAGAGACTGGCGAATAACTCATTCAATGAAAGGCGTTGGTAGGCTGCCAAAAAACTACAGTCTCCTGAAATCACAACATATATTTTTTCTTCCGACCTTCATGATAACTTCAAGTAATGAGCAGTACACCAATCAAACTTGGATGCCCAAGTTTCGTTCTCCTAGGTTGAAGCATTCGTTTGCAGGAAGAGTTTGAATTTTTAGGTTTCACTGCGTTTTCTTCTATATTGACAGATGCAGTTAGAACTCTAAATCAAACACGGTTTGTGCTAGCCTCTTGAAACTTGACACAATACAGTAGTTCTACCTTCTATTTCTAAGGTTTGTTTCCTCTTGATGTAGCCTTAAGCAGAGACTGGCGAATAACACATTCAATGAAAGGTATTGTTAAGCTTTCAAAAAACTACCATCTCCTGAAATCACAACACATATTTTTTCTTCCGAACTTCATGATACTTTCAAGTAATGAGCAGTACACCAATCAAACTTGGATGTCCAAGTTTCGTTCTCCTAGGTTGAAGCATTCGTTTGCAGGAAGAGTTTGAATTTCTAGGTTTCACTGCGTTTTCTTCTACAGTGACAGATGCAGTTAGAACTCTAAATCAAACACGGTTTGTGCTAGCCTCTTGAAACTTGACACAATACAGTAGTTCTACGTTCTAACTCTAAGGTTTGTTTCCTCTTGATGTAGCCTTAAGCAGAGACTGGCGAATAACTCATTCAATGAAAGGCGTTGGTAGGCTGCCAGAAAACTACTGTCTCCTGAAAACAACATAGATTTTTTTTCCGACCTTCATGATAACTTCAAGTAATGAGCAGTACACCAATCGAACTTGGATGCCAAGGTTTCGTTCTCCTAGGTTAAAGCATTCGTTTGCAGGAAGAGTTTGAATTTTTAGGTTTCACTGCGTTTTCTCCTATATTGACAGATGCAGTTCGAACTCTAAATCAAACACGGTTTGTGGTAGCTTCTTGAAACTTGACACAATAAAGTAGTTCTATCTTCTATCTCTAAGGTTTGTTTCCTCTTGATGTAGCCTTAATCAGAGAGTCCCGAATAACTCATTCAATGAAAGGCATTGTTAGGCTGCCAAAAAACTACAGTCTCCTGAAATCACAACATATATTTTTTCTTCCGACCTTCATGATACTTTCAAGTAATGACCAGTACACCAATCAAACTTGGATGTCCAAGTTTCGTTCTCCTAGGTTGAAGCATTCGTTTGCATGAACAGTTTGAATTTTAAGTTTCACTGCGTTTTCTCCTATATTGACAGATGCAGTTAGAACTCTAAATCAAACACGGTTTGTGGTAGCTTCTTGAAACTTGACACAATACAGTAGTTCTACGTTCTATCTCTAAGGTTTGTTTCCTCTTGATGTAGCCTTAACCAGAGACTGGCGAATAACTCATTCAATGAAAGGCGTTGGTAGGCTGCCAAAAAACTACAGTCTCCTGAAATCACAACAGATATTTTTTCTTCTGACCTTCATGATACTTTCAAGTAATGAGCAGTACACCAATCAAACTTGGATGTCCAAGTTTCGATCTCCTATGTTGAAGCATTCGTTTGCAGGAACAGTTTGAATTTTTAGGTTTCACTGCGTTTTCTTCTATTTTGACAGATGCAGTTAGAACTCTAAATCAAACACGGTTTGTGCTAGCTTCTTGAAACTTGACACAATACAGTAGTTCTACGTTCTATCTCTAAGGTTTGTTTCCTTTTGATGTAGCCTTAAGCAGAGACTTGCGAGTAACTCATTCAATGAAAGGCATTGTTAGGCTGCCAAAAAACTACAGTCTCCTGAAATCACAACATATATTTTTTCTTCCGACCTTCATGATAACTTCAAGTAATGAGCAGTACACCAATCAAACTTGGATGCCCAAGTTTCGTTCTCCTACGTTGAAGCATTCGTTTGCAGGAAGAGTTTGAATTTTTAGGTTTCACTGCGTTTTCTTCTATATTGACGGATGCAGTTAGAACTCTAAATCAAACACGGTTTGTGCTAGCCTCTTGAAACTTGACACAATACAGTAGTTCTACGTTCTAACTCTAAGGTTTGTTTCCTCTTGATGTAGCCTTAAGCAGAGACTGGCGAATAACACATTCAATGAAAGGCATTGTTAAGCTTTCAAAAAACTACCATCTCCTGAAATCACAGCATATATTTTTTCTTCCGAACTTCATGATACTTTCAAGTAATGAGCAGTACACCAATCAAACTTGGATGTCCAAGTTTCGTTCTCCTAGGTTGAAGCATTCGTTTGCAGGAAGAGTTTGAATTTTTAGGTTTCACTGCGTTTTCTTCTATAGTGACAGATGCAGTTAGAACTCTAAATCAAACACGGTTTGTGCTAGTCTCTTGAAACTTGACACAATACAGTAGTTCTACATTCTAACTCTAAGGTTTGTTTCCCCTTGATGTAGCCTTAAGCAGAGACTGGCGAATAACACATTCAATGAAAGTCATTGTTAAGCTTCCAAAAAACTACCATCTCCTGAAATCACAACATATATTTTTTTTTCCGAACTTCATGATACTTTCAAGTAATGAGCAGTACACCAATCAAACTTGGATGTCTAAGTTTCGTTCTCCTAGGTTGAAGCATTCGTTTGCAGGAACAGTTTGAATTTTTAGGTTTCACTGCGTTTTCTTCTATATTGACAGATGCAGTTAGAACTCTAAATCAAACACTGTTTGTGCTAGCTTCTTGAAACTTGACACAATACAGTAGTTCTACGTTCTATCTCTAAGGTTTGTTTCCTCTTGATGTAGCCTTAAGCAGAGACTGGCGAATAACTCATTCAATGAAAGGCATTATTAGGCTGCCAAAAAACTACCATCTCCTGAAATCACAACATATATTTTTTCTTCCGACCTTCATGATAACTTCAAGTAATGAGCAGTACACCTATCAAACTTGGGTGCCCAAGTTTCGTTCCCCTAGGTTGAAGCATTCCTTTGCAGGAACAGTTTGAATTTTTAGGTTTCACTGCGTTTTCTCCTATATAGACAGATACAGTTAGAACTCTAAATAAAACACGGTTGTGGTAGCTTCTTGAAACTTGACACAATACAGTAGTTCTACGTTCTATCTCTAAGATTTGTTTCCTCTTGATGTAGCCTTAAGCAGAGACTGGCGAATAACTCATTCAATGAAAGGCGTTGGTAGGCTGCCAAAAAACTACAGTCTCCTGAAATCACAACATATATTTTTTCTTCCAACCTTCATGATAACTTCAAGTAATGACCAGTACACCAATCAAACTTGGATGCCCAAGTTTCGTTCTCCTACGTTGAAGCATTCGTTTGCAGGAACAGTTTGAATTTTCAGGTTTCACTGCGTTTTCTCCTATATTGACAGGTGCAGTTAGAACTCTAAATAAAACACGGTTTGTGGTAGCTTCTTGAAACTTGACACAATACAGTAGTTCTACGTTCTAACTCTAAGGTTTTTTCCTCTTGATGTAGCCTTAAGCAGAGACTGGCGA
>NW_027512015.1:0-18685 GCF_048772815.1 Callospermophilus lateralis | reverse complement strand
TTCTAGGTTCAAGCTGGTAGTTTCCTGTAACAGTTTGAAAAGTTTTGAGGTTTCACTCTTTTTCAGGGGTACTACACAGGAAACAAACATAGAGATAGATGTGTTTGAAACTCTAAATCAAACACGGTTTGTGCTAGCTCCGTGAAACTTGACAAAATGAAGAAGTTCTAAGTTCTATCTCTATGGTTTGTTTCCTCTTGAAGTACCCCATGCAGAGACTGGCGAAGAACACTTTCGTTTGAAAGGGGTTGCCAAGCTTCCAAAAAACTACTCGTTTGCTGAAATCCAGCAAACATTTTTTCACCAAATCTTGATGGTACTTGGTGGTAATGATCAGTTCACTAAGCCCACTTGGCTGCCCAATTTTCACTCTTCTAGGTTCAAGCGTTCGTTTCCAGTAACACTTTGAAATTTTAGGTTTCACTCTGTTTTCTGCTATATAGATAGATTTCTTTGAAACTCTAAATCAAACACGGTTTGTGCTAGCTCCTTGAAACTTGACAAAATGAAGTAGTTGTTAGTTCTATCTCTATGGTTTTTTTCCTCTTGAAGTACCCCATGCAGAGACTGGCGAAAAACACTTTCGTTTGAAAGGGGTTGCCAAGCTTCCAAAAAACTACTAGTTTGCTGAAATCTCAGCAAACATTTTTTCACCAAATCTTGATGATACTTGGTGGTAATGATCAGTTCACTAAGCCCACTTGGCTGACCAAATTTTATTCATCTAGGTTGAAGCTTTCGTTTCCAGAGACTGTTTGAATTTTTAGGTTTCACTCTGTTTTGTCCAACATAGATAGCTGTGTTTGGAATTCTAAATCAAACACGGTTTGTGCTAGCTCCTTGAAACTTGACCAAATGAAGTAGTTCTAAGTTCTATCTCTATGGTTTCTTTCCTCTTGAAGTACCCCATGCAGAGACGGGCGAAAAACACTTTCGTTTGAAAGGGGTTGCCAAGCTTCCAAAAAACTACTAGTTTGCTGAAATCTCAGCAAACATTTTTTCACCAAATCTTGATGATACTTGGTGGTAATGATCAGTTCACTAATCCCACTTGGCTGCCCAACTTTCAATCTTCTAGGTTCAAGTGTTCGTTTCCAGTAACACTTTGAATTTTTAGGTTTCACTCTGTTTTCTGCTATATAGATAGATGTGTTTGAAACTCTAAATCAAACACGGTTTGTGCTAGCTCCGTGAAACTTGACAAAATGAAGTAGTTCTAAGTTCTATCTGTATGGTTTGTTTCCTCTTGAAGTACCAAATGCAGAGACTGGCGAAGAACACTTTCGTTTGAAAGGGGTTGCCAAGCTTCCAAAAAACTACTCGTTTGATGAAATCTCAGCAACCATTTTTTCACCAAATCTTGATGATACTTGGTGGTAATGATCAGTTCACTAATCCCACTTGGCTGCCCAACTTTCACTCTTCTAGGTTCAAGCGTTCGTTTCCAGTAACAGTTTGAAATTTTAGGTTTCACTCTGTTTTCTGCTATATAGATACATGTGTTTGAAACTCTAAATCAAACACGGTTTGTGCTAGCTCCGTGAAACTTGACAAAATGAAGTAGTTCTAAGTTCTATCTCTATGGTTTGTTTCCTCTTGAAGTACCCCATGCAGAGACTGGCGAAAACACTTTCGTTTGAAAGGGGTTGCCAAGCTTCCAAAAAACTACTAGTTTGCTGAAATCTCAGCAAACATTTTTTCACCAAATCTTGATGATACTTGGTGGTAATGATCAGTTCACTAATCCCACTTGGCTGCCCAACTTTCACTCTTCTAGGTTCAAGCGTTCGTTTCCAGTAACAGTTTGAATTTTTAGGTTTCACTCTGTTTTCTGTTATATAGAACTCTAAATCAAACACGGTTTGTGCTAGCTCCTTGAAACTTGACCAAATGAAGTAGTTCTAAGTTCTATCTCTATGGTTTGTTTCCTCTTGAAGTACCCCATGCAGAGACTGGCGAAAAACACTTTCGTTTTAAAGGGGTTGCCAAGCTTCCAAAAAACTACTCGTTTGCTGAAATCTCAGCAAACATTTTTTCACCAAAACTTGATGATACTTGGTGGTAATGATCAGTTCACTAAGCCCACTTGGCTGCCCAATTTTTACTCTTCTAGGTTCAAGGGTTCGTTTGCAGTAACACTTTGAAATTTTAGGTTTCACTCTGTTTTCTGCTATATAGATAGATGTCTTTGAAACTCTAAATCAAACATGGTTTGTGCTAGCTCCTTGAAACTTGACAAAATGAAGTAGTTGTTAGTTCTATCTCTATGGTTTTTTTCCTCTTGAAGTACCCCATGCAGAGACTGGCGAAAAACACTTTCGTTTGAAAGGGGTTGCCAAGCTTCCAAAAAACTACTCGTTTGCTGAAATCTCAGCAAACATTTTTTCACCAAATCTTGATGATACTTGGTGGTAATGATCAGTTCACTAATCCCACTTGGCTGCCCAACTTTCACTCTTCTAGGTTCAAGCGTTCGTTTCCAGTAACAGTTTGAATTTTTAGGTTTCACTCTGTTTTCTGCTATATAGATAGATGTGTTTGAAACTCTAAATCAAACACGGTTTGTGCTAGCTCCGTGATACTTGACAAAATGAAGTAGTTCTAAGTTCTATCTCTATGGTTTGTTTCCTCTTGAAGTACCCCATGCAGAGACTGGTGAAGAACACTTTCGTTTGAAAGGGGTTTCCATGCTTCGAAAAAAATAATAGTTTGCTGAAATCTCAGCAAACATTTTTTCACCAAATCTTGATGATACTTGGTGGTAATGATCAGTTCACTAATCCCACTTGGCTGCCCAACTTTCAATCTTCTAGGTTCAAGCGTTCGTTTCCAGTAACACTTTGAATTTTTAGGTTTCACTCTGTTTTCTGCTATATAGATAGATGTGTTTGAAACTCTAAATCAAACACGGTTTGTGCTAGCTCCTTGAAACTTGACAAAATGAAGTAGTTCTAAGTTCTATCTCTATGGTTTGTTTCCTCTTGAAGTACCCCATGCAGAGACTGGCGAAAAACACTTTCGTTTGAAAGGGGTTGCCATGCTTCCAAAAAACTACTAGTTTGCTGAAATCTCAGCAAACATTTTTTCACCAAATCTTGATGATACTTGGTGGTAATGATCAGTTCACTAATCCCACTTGGCTGCCCAACTTTCACTCTTCTATGTTCAAGCGTTCGTTTCCAGTAACAGTTTGAATTTTTAGGTTTCACTCTGTTTTCTGCTATATAGATAGATGTGTTTGAAACTCTAAATGAAACACGGTTTGTGCTAGCTCCGTGAAACTTGACAAAATGAAGTAGTTCTAAGTTCTATCTCTATGGTTTGTTTCCTCTTGAAGTACCCCATGCAGAGACTGGCGAAGAACACTTTCGTTTGAAAGGGGTTGCCAAGCTTCCAAAAAACTACTCGTTTGCTGAAATCCCAGCAAACATTTTTTCACCAAATCTTGATGATACTTGGTGGTAATGATCAGTTCACTAAGCCCACTTGGCTGCAGAATTTTCACTCTTCTAGGTTCAAGCGTTCGTTTCCAGTAACACTTTGAATTTTTAGGTTTCACTCTGTTTTCTGCTATATAGATAGATGTGTTTGAAACTCTAAATCAAACACGGTTTGTGCTAGCTCCTTGAAACTTGACAAAATGAAGTAGGTCTAAGTTCTATCTCTATGGTTTGTTTCCTCTTGAAGTACCCCATGCAGAGACTGGCGAAAAACACTTTAGTTTGAAAGGGGTTGCCATGCTTCCAAAAAACTACTAGTTTGCTGAAACCTCAGCAAACATTTTTTCACCAAAACTTGATGATACTTGGTGGTAATGATCAGTTCACTAAGCCCACTTGGCTGCCCAACTTTCACTCTTCTAGGTTCAAGCGTTCGTTTCCAGTAACAGTTTGAATTTTTAGGTTTCACTCTGTTTTCTGCTATAGATAGATGTGTTTGAAACTCTAAATCAAACACGGTTTGTGCTAGCTCCGTGAAACTTGACAAAATGAAGTAGTTCTAAGTTCTATCTCTATGGTTTGTTTCCTCTTGAAGTACCAAATGCAGAGACTGGCGAAGAACACTTTCGTTTGAAAGGGGTTGCCAAGCTTCCAAAAAACTACTCGTTTGCTGAAATCTCAGCAACCATTTTTTTCACCAAATCTTGATGATACTTGGTGGTAATGATCAGTTCACTAAGCCCACTTGGCTGCCCAATTTTCACTCTTCTAGGTTCAAGCGTTCGTTTCCAGTAACACTTTGAATTTTAGGTTTCACTCTGTTTTCTGCTATATAGATAGATGTGTTTGAAACTCTAAATCAAACACGGTTTGTGCTAGCTCCCGGAAACTTGACAAAATGAAGTAGTTCTAAGTTCTATCTCTATGGTTTGTTTCCTCTTGAAGTACCCCATGCAGAAACTGGCGAAAAACACTTTCGTTTGAAAGGGGTTGCCATGCTTCCAAAAAACTACTAGTTTGCTGAAATCTCAGCAATCATTTTTTCACCAAATCTTGATGATACTTGGTGGTAATGATCAGTTCACTAATCCCACTTGGCTGCCCAACTTTCACTCTTCTAGGTTCAAGCGTTCGTTTCCAGTAACAGTTTGAAATTTTAGGTTTCACTCTTTTTTCTGCTATATAGATAGATGTGTTTGAAACTCTAAATCAAACACGGTTTGTGCTAGCTCCGTGAAACTTGACAAAATGAAGAAGTTCTAAGTTCTATCTCTATGGTTTGTTTCCTCTTGAAGTACCCCATGCAGAGACTGGCGAAGAACACTTTCGTTTGAAAGGGGTTGCCAAGCTTCCAAAAAACTACTCGTTTGCTGAAATCTCAGCAAACATTTTTTCACCAAATCTTGATGGTACTTGGTGGTAATGATCAGTTCACTAAGCCCACTTGGCTGCCCAATTTTCACTCTTCTAGGTTCAAGCGTTCGTTTCCAGTAACACTTTGAAATTTTAGGTTTCACTCTGTTTTCTGCTATATAGATAGATTTCTTTGAAACTCTAAATCAAACACGGTTTGTGCTAGCTCCTTGAAACTTGACAAAATGAAGTAGTTGTTAGTTCTATCTCTATGGTTTTTTTCCTCTTGAAGTACCCCATGCAGAGACTGGCGAAAAACACTTTCGTTTGAAAGGGGTTGCCAAGCTTCCAAAAAACTACTAGTTTGCTGAAATCTCAGCAAACATTTTTTCACCAAATCTTGATGATACTTGGTGGTAATGATCAGTTCACTAAGCCCACTTGGCTGACCAAATTTTATTCATCTAGGTTGAAGCTTTCGTTTCCAGAGACTGTTTGAATTTTTAGGTTTCACTCTGTTTTGTCCAACATAGATAGCTGTGTTTGGAATTCTAAATCAAACACGGTTTGTGCTAGCTCCTTGAAACTTGACCAAATGAAGTAGTTCTAAGTTCTATCTCTATGGTTTCTTTCCTCTTGAAGTACCCCATGCAGAGACGGGCGAAAAACACTTTCGTTTGAAAGGGGTTGCCAAGCTTCCAAAAAACTACTAGTTTGCTGAAATCTCAGCAAACATTTTTTCACCAAATCTTGATGATACTTGGTGGTAATGATCAGTTCACTAATCCCACTTGGCTGCCCAACTTTCAATCTTCTAGGTTCAAGTGTTCGTTTCCAGTAACACTTTGAATTTTTAGGTTTCACTCTGTTTTCTGCTATATAGATAGATGTGTTTGAAACTCTAAATCAAACACGGTTTGTGCTAGCTCCGTGAAACTTGACAAAATGAAGTAGTTCTAAGTTCTATCTGTATGGTTTGTTTCCTCTTGAAGTACCAAATGCAGAGACTGGCGAAGAACACTTTCGTTTGAAAGGGGTTGCCAAGCTTCCAAAAAACTACTCGTTTGATGAAATCTCAGCAACCATTTTTTCACCAAATCTTGATGATACTTGGTGGTAATGATCAGTTCACTAATCCCACTTGGCTGCCCAACTTTCACTCTTCTAGGTTCAAGCGTTCGTTTCCAGTAACAGTTTGAAATTTTAGGTTTCACTCTGTTTTCTGCTATATAGATACATGTGTTTGAAACTCTAAATCAAACACGGTTTGTGCTAGCTCCGTGAAACTTGACAAAATGAAGTAGTTCTAAGTTCTATCTCTATGGTTTGTTTCCTCTTGAAGTACCCCATGCAGAGACTGGCGAAAAACACTTTCGTTTGAAAGGGGTTGCCAAGCTTCCAAAAAACTACTAGTTTGCTGAAATCTCAGCAAACATTTTTTCACCAAATCTTGATGATACTTGGTGGTAATGATCAGTTCACTAATCCCACTTGGCTGCCCAACTTTCACTCTTCTAGGTTCAAGCGTTCGTTTCCAGTAACAGTTTGAATTTTTAGGTTTCACTCTGTTTTCTGTTATATAGAACTCTAAATCAAACACGGTTTGTGCTAGCTCCTTGAAACTTGACCAAATGAAGTAGTTCTAAGTTCTATCTCTATGGTTTGTTTCCTCTTGAAGTACCCCATGCAGAGACTGGCGAAAAACACTTTCGTTTTAAAGGGGTTGCCAAGCTTCCAAAAAACTACTCGTTTGCTGAAATCTCAGCAAACATTTTTCACCAAAACTTGATGATACTTGGTGGTAATGATCAGTTCACTAAGCCCACTTGGCTGCCCAATTTTTACTCTTCTAGGTTCAAGCGTTCGTTTCCAGTAACACTTTGAAATTTTAGGTTTCACTCTGTTTTCTGCTATATAGATAGATGTCTTTGAAACTCTAAATCAAACATGGTTTGTGCTAGCTCCTTGAAACTTGACAAAATGAAGTAGTTGTTAGTTCTATCTCTATGGTTTTTTTCCTCTTGAAGTACCCCATGCAGAGACTGGCGAAAAACACTTTCGTTTGAAAGGGGTTGCCAAGCTTCCAAAAAACTACTCGTTTGCTGAAATCTCAGCAAACATTTTTTCACCAAATCTTGATGATACTTGGTGGTAATGATCAGTTCACTAATCCCACTTGGCTGCCCAACTTTCACTCTTCTAGGTTCAAGCGTTCGTTTCCAGTAACAGTTTGAATTTTTAGGTTTCACTCTGTTTTCTGCTATATAGATAGATGTGTTTGAAACTCTAAATCAAACACGGTTTGTGCTAGCTCCGTGATACTTGACAAAATGAAGTAGTTCTAAGTTCTATCTCTATGGTTTGTTTCCTCTTGAAGTACCCCATGCAGAGACTGGTGAAGAACACTTTCGTTTGAAAGGGGTTTCCATGCTTCGAAAAAAATAATAGTTTGCTGAAATCTCAGCAAACATTTTTTCACCAAATCTTGATGATACTTGGTGGTAATGATCAGTTCACTAATCCCACTTGGCTGCCCAACTTTCAATCTTCTAGGTTCAAGCGTTCGTTTCCAGTAACACTTTGAATTTTTAGGTTTCACTCTGTTTTCTGCTATATAGATAGATGTGTTTGAAACTCTAAATCAAACACGGTTTGTGCTAGCTCCTTGAAACTTGACAAAATGAAGTAGTTCTAAGTTCTATCTCTATGGTTTGTTTCCTCTTGAAGTACCCCATGCAGAGACTGGCGAAAAACACTTTCGTTTGAAAGGGGTTGCCATGCTTCCAAAAAACTACTAGTTTGCTGAAATCTCAGCAAATATTTTTTCACCAAATCTTGATGATACTTGGTGGTAATGATCAGTTCACTAATCCCACTTGGCTGCCCAACTTTCACTCTTCTAGGTTCAAGCGTTCGTTTCCAGTAACAGTTTGAATTTTTAGGTTTCACTCTGTTTTCTGCTATATAGATAGATGTGTTTGAAACTCTAAATGAAACACGGTTTGTGCTAACTCCGTGAAACTTGACAAAATGAAGTAGTTCTAAGTTCTATCTCTATGGTTTGTTTCCTCTTGAAGTACCCCATGCAGAGACTGGCGAAGAACACTTTCGTTTGAAAGGGGTTGCCAAGCTTCCAAAAAACTACTCGTTTGCTGAAATCCCAGCAAACATTTTTTCACCAAATCTTGATGATACTTGGTGGTAATGATCAGTTCACTAAGCCCACTTGGCTGCAGAATTTTCACTCTTCTAGGTTCAAGCGTTCGTTTCCAGTAACACTTTGAATTTTTAGGTTTCACTCTGTTTTCTGCTATATAGATAGATGTGTTTGAAACTCTAAATCAAACACGGTTTGTGCTAGCTCCTTGAAACTTGACAAAATGAAGTAGGTCTAAGTTCTATCTCTATGGTTTGTTTCCTCTTGAAGTACCCCATGCAGAGACTGGCGAAAAACACTTTAGTTTGAAAGGGGTTGCCATGCTTCCAAAAAACTACTAGTTTGCTGAAACCTCAGCAAACATTTTTTCACCAAAACTTGATGATACTTGGTGGTAATGATCAGTTCACTAAGCCCACTTGGCTGCCCAACTTTCACTCTTCTAGGTTCAAGCGTTCGTTTCCAGTAACAGTTTGAATTTTTAGGTTTCACTCTGTTTTCTGCTATAGATAGATGTGTTTGAAACTCTAAATCAAACACGGTTTGTGCTAGCTCCGTGAAACTTGACAAAATGAAGTAGTTCTAAGTTCTATCTCTATGGTTTGTTTCCTCTTGAAGTACCAAATGCAGAGACTGGCGAAGAACACTTTCGTTTGAAAGGGGTTGCCAAGCTTCCAAAAAACTACTCGTTTGCTGAAATCTCAGCAACCATTTTTTTCACCAAATCTTGATGATACTTGGTGGTAATGATCAGTTCACTAAGCCCACTTGGCTGCCCAATTTTCACTCTTCTAGGTTCAAGCGTTCGTTTCCAGTAACACTTTGAATTTTAGGTTTCACTCTGTTTTCTGCTATATAGATAGATGTGTTTGAAACTCTAAATCAAACACGGTTTGTGCTAGCTCCCGGAAACTTGACAAAATGAAGTAGTTCTAAGTTCTATCTCTATGGTTTGTTTCCTCTTGAAGTACCCCATGCAGAAACTGGCGAAAAACACTTTCGTTTGAAAGGGGTTGCCATGCTTCCAAAAAACTACTAGTTTGCTGAAATCTCAGCAATCATTTTTTCACCAAATCTTGATGATACTTGGTGGTAATGATCAGTTCACTAATCCCACTTGGCTGCCCAACTTTCACTCTTCTAGGTTCAAGCGTTCGTTTCCAGTAACAGTTTGAAATTTTAGGTTTCACTCTTTTTTCTGCTATATAGATAGATGTGTTTGAAACTCTAAATCAAACACGGTTTGTGCTAGCTCCGTGAAACTTGACAAAATGAAGAAGTTCTAAGTTCTATCTCTATGGTTTGTTTCCTCTTGAAGTACCCCATGCAGAGACTGGCGAAGAACACTTTCGTTTGAAAGGGGTTGCCAAGCTTCCAAAAAACTACTCGTTTGCTGAAATCTCAGCAAACATTTTTTCACCAAATCTTGATGGTACTTGGTGGTAATGATCAGTTCACTAAGCCCACTTGGCTGCCCAATTTTCACTCTTCTAGGTTCAAGCGTTCGTTTCCAGTAACACTTTGAAATTTTAGGTTTCACTCTGTTTTCTGCTATATAGATAGATTTCTTTGAAACTCTAAATCAAACACGGTTTGTGCTAGCTCCTTGAAACATGACAAAATGAAGTAGTTGTTAGTTCTATCTCTATGGTTTTTTTCCTCTTGAAGTACCCCATGCAGAGACTGGCGAAAAACACTTTCGTTTGAAAGGGGTTGCCAAGCTTCCAAAAACTACTAGTTTGCTGAAATCTCAGCAAACATTTTTTCACCAAATCTTGATGATACTTGGTGGTAATGATCAGTTCACTAAGCCCACTTGGCTGACCAAATTTTATTCATCTAGGTTGAAGCTTTCGTTTCCAGAGACTGTTTGAATTTTTAGGTTTCACTCTGTTTTGTCCAACATAGATAGCTGTGTTTGGAATTCTAAATCAAACACGGTTTGTGCTAGCTCCTTGAAACTTGACCAAATGAAGTAGTTCTAAGTTCTATCTCTATGGTTTCTTTCCTCTTGAAGTACCCCATGCAGAGACGGGCGAAAAACACTTTCGTTTGAAAGGGGTTGCCAAGCTTCCAAAAAACTACTAGTTTGCTGAAATCTCAGCAAACATTTTTTCACCAAATCTTGATGATACTTGGTGGTAATGATCAGTTCACTAATCCCACTTGGCTGCCCAACTTTCACTCTTCTAGGTTCAAGCGTTCGTTTCCAGTAACAGTTTGAATTTTTAGGTTTCACTCTGTTTTCTGCTATATAGATAGATGTGTTTGAAACTCTAAATCAAACACGGTTTGTGCTAGCGCCTTGAAACTTGACAAAATGAAGTAGTTCTAAGTTCTATCTCTATGGTTTGTTTCCTCTTGAAGTACCCCATGCAGAGACTGGCGAAAAACACTTTCGTTTGAAAGGGGTTGCCAAGCTTCCAAAAAACTACTCTTTTGCTGAAATCTCAGCAAACATTTTTTCACCAAATCTTGATGATACTTGGGGGTATTGATCAGTTCACTAAGCCCACTTGGCTGCCCAACTTTCACTCTTCTAGGTTCAAGCGTTCGTTTCCAGTAACAGTTTGAATTTTTAGGTTTCACTCTGTTTTCTGCTATATAGATAGATGTGTTTGAAACTCTAAATCAAACACGGTTTGTGCTAGCTCCGTGAAACTTGACAAAATGAAGTAGTTCTAAGTTCTATCTCTATGGCTTGTTTCCTCTTGAAGTACCCCATGCAGAGACTGGCGAAGAACACTTTCGTTTGAAAGGGGTTGCCAAGCTTCCAAAAAACTTCTCGTTTGCTGAAATCTCAGCAAACATTTTTTCACCAAATCTTGATGATACTTGGTGGTAATGATCAGTTCACTAAGCCCACTTTGCTGCCCAATTTTCACTCTTCTAGGTTCAAGCGTTCGTTTCCACTAACACTTTGAAATTTTAGGTTTCACTCTGTTTTCTGCTATATAGATAGATTTCTTTGAAACTCTAAATCAAACACGGTTTGTGCTAGCTCCTTGAAACTTGACAAAATGAAGTAGTTGTTAGTTCTATCTCTATGGTTTTTTTCCTCTTGAAGTACCCCATGCAGAGACTGGCGAAAAACACTTTCGTTTGAAAGGGGTTGCCAAGCTTCCAAAAAACTACTAGTTTGCTGAAATCTCAGCAAACATTTTTTCAACAAATTTTGATGATACTTGGTGGTAATGATCAGTTCACTAAGCCCACTTGGCTGAACAAATTTTATTCATCTAGGTTGAAGCTTTCGTTTCCAGAGACTGTTTGAATTTTTAGGTTTCACTCTGTTTTCTCCAACATAGATAGCTGTGTTTGGAATTCTAAATCAAACACGGTTTGTGCTAGCTCCTTGAAACTTGACCAAATGAAGTAGTTCTAAGTTCTATCTCTATGGTTTCTTTCCTCTTGAAGTACCCCATGCAGAGACTGGCGAAAAACACTTTCGTTTGAAAGGGGTTGCCAAGCTTCCAAAAAACTACTAGTTTGCTGAAATCTCAGCAAACATTTTTTCACCAAATCTTGATGATACTTGGTGGTATTGATCAGTTCACTAAGCCCACTTGGCTGCCCAATTTTCACTCTTCTAGGTTCAAGCGTTCGTTTCCAGTAACACTTTGAATTTTTAGGTTTCACTCTGTTTTCTGCTATATAGATAGATGTCTTTGAAACTCTAAATCAAACACGGTTTGTGCTAGCTTCTTGAAACTTGACAAAATGAAGTAGTTGTTAGTTCTATCTCTATGGTTTTTTTCCTCTTGAACTACCCCATGCAGAGACTGGCGAAAAACACTTTCGTTTGAAAGGGGTTGCCAAGCTTCCAAAAAACTACTAGTTTGCTGAAATCTCAGCAAACATTTTTTCACCAAATCTTGATGATACTTGGTGGTAATGATCAGTTCACTAATCCCACTTGGCTGCCCAACTTTCACTCTTCTTGGTTCAAGGGTTCGTTTCCAGTAACAGTTTGAATTTTTTATTTTTCACTCTGTTTTCTGCTATATAGATAGATGTGTTTGAAACTCTAAATCAAACACGGTTTGTGCTAGCTCCGTGAAACTTGACAAAATGAAGTAGTTCTAAGTTCTATCTCTACGGATTGTTTCCTCTTGAAGTACCCCATGCAGAGACTGGCAAAGAACACTTTCGTTTGAAAGGGGTTGCCAAGCTTCCAAAACACTACTAGTTTGCTGAAATCTCAGCAACCATTTTTTCACCAAATCTTGATGATACTTGGTGGTAATGATCAGTTCACTAAGCCCACTTGGCTGCCCAATTTTCACTCTTGTAGGATCAAGCGTTCGTTTCCAGTAACACTTTGAATTTTTAGGTTTCACTCTGTTTTCTGCTATATAGATAGATGTGTTTGAAACTCTAAATCAAACACGGTTTGTGCTAGCTCCTTGAAACTTGACAAAATGAAGTAGTTCTAAGTTCTATCTCTATGGTTTGTTTCCTCTTGAAGTACACCATGCAGAGACTGGCGAAAAACACTTTCGTTTGAAAGGGGTGGCCATGCTTCCAAAAAACTACTAGTTTGCTGAAATCTCAGCAAACATTTTTTCACCAAATCTTGATGATACTTGGTGGTAATGAACAGTTCACTAATCCCACTTGGCTGCCCAACTTTCACTCTTCTAGGTTCAAGCTTTCGTTTCCAGTAACAGTTTGAATTTTTAGGTTTCACTCTGTTTTCTGTTATATAGAACTCTAAATCAAACACGGTTTGTGCTAGCTCCGTGAAACTTGACAAAATGAAGTAGTTCTAAGTTCTATCTCTATGGTTTGTTTCCTCTTGAAGTACCCCATGCAGAGACTGGCGAAAAACACTTTCGTTTGAAAGGGGTTTCCAAGCTTCCAAAAAACTACTAGTTTGCTGAAATCTCAGCAAACATTTTTTCACCAAATCTTGATGATACTTGGTGGTAATGATCAGTTCACTAATCCCACTTGGCTGCCCAACTTTCACTCTTCCAGGTTCAAGTGTTCGTTTCCAGTAACACTTTGAAATTTTAGGTTTCACTCTGTTTTCTGCTATATAGATAGATTTCTTTGAAACTCTAAATCAAACACGGTTTGTGCTAGCTCCTTGAAACTTGACAAAATGAAGTAGTTGTTAGTTCTATCTCTATGGTTTTTTTCCTCTTGAAGTACCCCATGCAGAGACTGGCGAAAAACACTTTCGTTTGAAAGGGGTTGCCAAGCTTCCAAAAAACTACTAGTTTGCTGAAATCTCAGCAAACATTTTTTCACCAAATCTTGATGATACTTGGTGGTAATGATCAGTTCACTAATCCCACTTGGCTGCCCAACTTTCACTCTTCTAGGTTCAAGCGTTCGTTTCCAGTAACAGTTTGAATTTTTAGGTTTCACTCTGTTTTCTGCTACATAGATAGATGTGTTTGAAACTCTAAATGAAACATGGTTTGTGCTAGCTCCGTGAAACTTGACAAAATGAAGTAGTTCTAAGTTCATTCTCTATGGTTTGTTTCCTCTTGAAGTACCAAATGCAGAGACTGGCGAAGAACACTTTCGTTTGAAAGGGGTTGCCAAGCTACCAAAAAACTACTCGTTTGCTGAAATCTCAGCAACCATTTTTTCACCAAATCTTGATGATACTTGGTGGTAATGATCAGTTCACTAAGCTCACTTGGCTGCCCAATTATCACTCTTCTAGGTTCAAGCGTTCGTTTCCAGTAACACTTTGAATTTTTAGGTTTCACTCTGTTTTCTGCTATATAGATAGATGTGTTTGAAACTCTAAATCAAACACGGTTTGTGCTAGCTCCTTGAAACTTGACAAAATGAAGTAGTTCTAAGTTCTATCTCTATGGTTTGTTTCCTCTTGAAGTACCCCATGCAGAGACTGGCGAAAAACACTTTCGTTTGAAAGGGGTTGCCATGCTTCCAAAAAACTACTAGTTTGCTGAAATCTCAGCAAACATTTTTTCACCAAATCTTGATGATACTTGGTGGTAATGATCAGTTCACTAATCCCACTTGGCTGCCCAACTTTCACTCTTCTAGGTTCAAGCGTTCGTTTCCAGTAACAGTTTGAATTTTTAGGTTTCACTCTGTTTTCTGCTATATAGATAGATGTGTTTGAAACTCTAAATCAAACACGGTTTGTGCTAGCTCCGTGAAACTTGACAAAATGAAGTAGTTCTAAGTTCTATCTCTATGGTTTGTTTCCTCTTGAAGTACCCCATGCAGAGACTGGCGAAGAACACTTTCGTTTGAAAGGGGTTGCCAAGCTTCCAAAAAACTACTCGTTTGCTGAAATCTCAGCAAACATTTTTTCACCAAATCTTGATGATACTTGGTGGTAATGATCAGTTCACTAAGCCCACTTGGCTGCCCAATTTTCACTCTTCTAGGTTCAAGCGTTTGTTTCCAGTAACACTTTGAAATTTTAGGTTTCACTCTGTTTTCTGCTATATAGATAGATTTCTTTGAAACTCTAAATCAAACACGGTTTGTGCTAGCTCCTTGAAACTTGACAAAATGAAGTAGTTGTTAGTTCTATCTCTATGGTTTTTTTCCTCTTGAAGTACCCCATGCAGAGACTGGCGAAAAACACTTTCGTTTGAAAGGGGTTGCCAAGCTTCCAAAAAACTACTAGTTTGCTGAAATCTCAGCAAACATTTTTTCACCAAATCTTGATGATACTTGGTTGTAATGATCAGTTCACTAAGCCCACTTGGCTGACCAAATTTTATTCATCTAGGTTGAAGCTTTCGTTTCCAGAGACTGTTTGAATTTTTAGGTTTCACTCTGTTTTCTCCAACATAGATAGCTGTGTTTGGAATTCTAAATCAAACACGGTTTGTGCTAGCTCCTTGAAACTTGACCAAATGAAGTAGTTCTAAGTTCTATCTCTATGGTTTCTTTCCTCTTGAAGTACCCCATGCAGAGACTGGCGAAAAACACTTTCGTTTGAAAGGGGTTGCCAAGCTTCCAAAAAACTACTAGTTTGCTGAAATCTCAGCAAACATTTTTTCAACAAATTTTGATGATACTTGGTGGTAATGATCAGTTCACTAATCCCACTTGGCTACCCAACTTACACTCTTCTAGGTTCAAGCGTTCGTTTCCAGTAACAGTTTGAATTTTTAGGTTTCACTCTGTTTTCTGCTATATAGATAGATGTGTTTGAAACTCTAAATCAAACACGGTTTGTGCTAGCGCCTTGAAACTTGACAAAATGAAGTAGTTCTAAGTTCTATCTCTATGGTTTGTTTCCTCTTGAAGTACCCCATGCAGAGACTGGCGAAGAACACTTTCGTTTGAAAGGGGTTGCCAAGCTTCCAAAAAACTACTCTTTTGCTGAAATCTCAGCAAACATTTTTTCACCAAATCTGGATGATACTTGGTGGTATTGATCAGTTCACTAAGCCCACTTGGCTGCCCAATTTTCACTCTTCTAGGTTCAAGCGTTCGTTTCCAGTAACACTTTGAATTTTTAGGTTTCACTCTGTTTTCTGCTATATAGATAGATGTGTTGAAACTCTAAATCAAACACGGTTTGTGCTAGCTCCTTGAAACTTGACCAAATGAAGTAGTTCTATGTTTTATCTCTATGGTTTGTTTCCTCTTGAAGTACCCCATGCAGAGACTGGCGAAAAACACTTTCGTTTTAAAGGGGTTGCCAAGCTTCCAAAAAACTACTAGTTTGCTGAAATCTCAGCAAACATTTTTTCACCAAAACTTGATGATACTTGGTGGTAATGATCAGTTCACTAAGCCCACTTGGCTGCCCAATTTTTACTCTTCTAGGTTCAAGCGTTCGTTTCCAGTAACACTTTGAAATTTTAGGTTTCACTCTGTTTTCTGCTATATAGATAGATGTCTTTGAAACTCTAAATCAAACACGGTTTGTGCTAGCTCCGTGAAACTTGACAAAATGAAGTAGTTCTAAGTTCTATCTCTATGGTTTGTTTCCTCTTGAAGTACCCCATGCAGAGACTGGCGAAGAACACTTTCGTTTGAAAGGGGTTGCCAAGCTTCCAAAAAACTACTCGTTTGCTGAAATCTCAGCAAACATTTTTTCACCAAATCTTGATGATACTTGGTGGTAATGATCAGTTCACTAAGCCCACTTGGCTGCCCCATTTTCACTCTTCTAGGTTCAAGCGTTCGTTTCCAGTAACACTTTGAATTTTTAGGTTTCACTCTGTTTTCTGCTATATAGATAGATGTGTTGAAACTCTAAATCAAACACGGTTTGTGCTAGCTCCTTGAAACTTGACTAAATGAAGTAGTTCTATGTTCTATCTCTATGGTTTGTTTCCTCTTGAAGTACCCCATGCAGAGAATGGCGAAAAACACTTTCGTTCTAAAGGGGTTGCCAAGCTTCCAAAAAACTACTAGTTTGCTGAAATCTCAGCAAACATTTTTTCACCAAATCTTGATGATACTTGGTGGTAATGATCAGTTCACTAATCCCACTTGGCTGCCCAACTTTCACTCTTCTAGGTTCAAGCGTTCGTTTCCAGTAACACTTTGAATTTTTAGGTTTCACTCTGTTTTCTGCTATATAGATAGATGTGTTTGAAACTCTAAATGAAACACGGTTTGTGCTAGCTCCGTGAAACTTGACAAAATGAAGTAGTTCTAAGTTCTATCTCTATGGTTTGTTTCCTCTTGAAGTACCAAATGCAGAGACTGGCGAAGAACACTATCGTTTGAAAGGGGTTGCCAAGCTACCAAAAAACTACTCGTTTGCTGAAATCTCAGCAACCATTTTTTCACCAAATCTTGATGATACTTGGTGGTAATGATCAGTTCACTAAGCCCACTTGGCTGCCCAATTTTCACTCTTCTTGGTTCAAGCGTTCGTTTCCAGTAACACTTTAAATTTTTAGGTTTCACTCTGTTTTCTGCTATATAGATAGATGTGTTTGAAACTCTAAATCAAACACGGTTTGTGCTAGCTCCTTGAAACTTGACAAAATGAAGTAGTTCTAAGTTCTATCTCTATGGTTTGTTTCCTTTTGAAGTACCCCATGCAGAGACTGGCGAAAAACACTTTCGTTTGAAAGGGGTTGCCATGCTTCCAAAAAACTACTAGTTTGCTGAAATCTCAGCAAACATTTTTTCACCAAATCTTGATGATACTTGGTGGTAATGATCAGTTCACTAATCCCACTTGGCTGACCAACTTTCACTCTTCTAGGTTCAAGCGTTCGTTTCCAGTAACAGTTTGAATTTTTAGGTTTCACTCTGTTTTCTGCTATATAGATAGATGTCTTTGAAACTCTAAATCAAACACGGTTTGTGCTAGCTCCGTGAAACTTGACAAAATGAAGTAGTTCTAAGTTCTATCTCTATGGTTTGTTTCCTCTTGAAGTACCCCATGCAGAGACTGGCGAAGAACACTTTCGTTTGAAAGGGGTTGCCAAGCTTCCAAAAAACTACTCGTTTGCTGAAATCTCAGCAAACATTTTTTCACCAAATCTTGATGATACTTGGTGGTAATGATCAGTTCACTAAGCCCACTTGTCTGCCCAATTTTCACTCTTCTAGGTTCAAGCGTTCGTTTCCAGTAACACTTTGAAATTTTAGGTTTCACTCTGTTTTCTGCTATATAGATAGATTTCTTTGAAACTCTAAATCAAACACGGTTTGTGCTAGCTCCTTGAAACTTGACAAAATGAAGTACTTGTTAGTTCTATCTCTATGGTTTTTTTCCTCTTGAAGTACCTCATGCAGAGACTGGCGAAAAACACTTTCGTTTGAAAGGGGTTGCCAAGCTTCCAAAAAACTACTAGTTGGCTGAAATCTCAGCAAACATTTTTTCACCAAATCTTGATGATACTTGGTGGTAATGATCAGTTCACTAAGCCCACTTGGCTGACCAAATTTTATTCATCTAGGTTGAAGCTTTCGTTTCCAGAGACTGTTTGAATTTTTAGGTTTCACTCTGTTTTCTCCAACATAGATAGCTGTGTTTGGAATTCTAAATCAAACACGGTTTGTGCTAGCTCCTTGAAACTTGACCAAATGAAGTAGTTCTAAGTTCTATCTCTATGGTTTCTTTCCTCTTGAAGTACCCCATGCAGAGACTGGCGAAAAACACTTTCGTTTGAAAGGGGTTGCCAAGCTTCCAAAAAACTACTAGTTTGCTGAAATCTCAGCAAACATTTTTTCACCAAATTTTGATGATACTTGGTGGTAATGATCAGTTCACTAATCCCACTTGGCTGCCCAACTTTCACTCTTCTAGGTTCAAGCGTTCGTTTCCAGTAACAGTTTGAATTTTTAGGTTTCTCTCTGTTTTCTGCTATATAGATAGATGTGTTTGAAACTCTAAATCAAACACGGTTTGTGCTAGCGCCTTGAAACTTGACAAAATGAAGTAGTTCTAAGTTCTATCTCTATGGTTTGTTTCCTCTTGAAGTACCCCATGCAGAGACTGGCGAAGAACACTTTAGTTTGAAAGGGGTTGCCAAGCTTCCAAAAAACTACTCTTTTGAGGAAATCTCAGCAAACATTTTTTCACCAAATCTGGATGATACTTGGTGGTATTGATCAGTTCACTAAGCCCACTTGGCTGCCCAATTTTCACTCTTCTAGGTTCAAGCGTTCGTTTCCAGTAACACTTTGAATTTTTAGGTTTCACTCTGTTTTCTGCTATATAGATAGAAGTGTTGAAACTCTAAATCAAACACGGTTTGTGCTAGCTCCTTGAAACTTGACCAAATGAAGTAGTTCTAAGTTTTATCTCTATGGT
>NW_027512014.1:0-18692 GCF_048772815.1 Callospermophilus lateralis | reverse complement strand
TCGTTATTTCCTAGAAGCTTGGCAACCCCTCTCAATGAAAGTGCTTTCCACAGTCTGTGCCTAGGGCTACTTGAAGAGGGAAACAAACCATAGAGACAAAACTGAGAACTCCTTTATTTTGTCATGTTTCAAGGAGCTACTACAAAGCATGTTGGATTTAGAGTTGCAAATTCATCTATCTATATAGGAGAGAACAGAGAGAATCCTAAATATAAAACTGCTACTGTAGACGAACGCTTCAACCTAGATGAACAACATTTGGTAAGCCAAGTGGGATTTGTGTACTGATCTTTACCACCAAGTATCATCAAGATTGGGTGAAAAAATATATGCTGGTATTTCGGAAAATCGTTGTTTCTTAGAAGCTTGGCAACCCCTCTCAATGAAAGTGCTTTTCCACAATCTGTGCCTAGGGCTACTTGAAGAGGAAACAAACCATAGAGACAAATCTGAGAACTCCTTTATTTTGTCAATTTCAAAGAGCTACTACAAACCATGTTGGATTTAGAGTTCCAAATTCATCTATCTATATAGGAGAGAACAGAGAGAAACCTAAATATAAAAACTGCTACTGTAGATGAACGCTTCAACCTAGAAGAACAAAATTTGGTGAGCCATGTGGGATTTGTGTGCTGATCATTACCACCAAGTATCAACAAGATTGTGTGAAAAAATATTTGCTGGTATTTCGGAAACTCGTTATTTCTTAGAAGCTTGGCAACCCATCTCAATGAAAGTGCTTTCCACAGTCTGTGCCTAGGGCTACTTTAAGAGGAAAAAAACCATAGAGACAAAACTGAGAACTCCTCTATTTTGTCAAGTTTCAAAACAGCTACTACAAACCATGTTGGATTTAGAGTTCCAAATTCATCTATCTATATAGGAGAGAACAGAGGGAAACCTAAATATAAAAACTGCTACTGTAGACGAACGCTTCAACCTAGAAGAACAAAATTTGGTAAGCCAAGTGGGATTTGTGTACTGATCATTACCACCAAGTATCATCAAGATTGGGTGAAAAAATATTTGCTGGTATTTCAGAAACTCATTATTTCTTAGAAGCTTGGCAACCCCTCTCAATGAAAGTGCTTTTCCATAGTCTGTGCCTAGGGCTACTTGAAGAGGAAACAAGCCATAGAGACAAATCTGAGATCTCCTTTATTTTGTCAATTTCAAAGAGCTACTACAAACCATGTTGGATTTAGAGTTGCAAATTCATCTATCTATATAGGAGAGAACAGAGAGAAACTTAAATATAAAAACTGCTACTGTAGACGAACGCTTCAACCTAGAAGAACAAAATTTGGTGAGCCATGTGGGATTTGTGTGCTGATCATTACCACCAAGTATCAACAAGATTGTGTGAAAAAATATTTGCTGGTATTTCGGAAACTCGTTATTTCTTAGAATCTTGGCAACCCATCTCAATGAAAGTGCTTTCCACAGTCTGTGCCTAGGGCTACTTTAAGAGGAAACAAACAATAGAGACAAAACTGAGAACTCCTCTATTTTGTCAAGTTTCAAAGAGCTACTACAAACCATGTTGGATTTAGAGTTCCAAATTCATCTATCTATATAGGAGAGAACAGAGGGAAACCTAAATATAAAAACTGCTACTGTAGACGAACGCTTCAACCTAGAAGAACAAAATTTGGTGAGGCAAGTGGGATTTGTGTACTGATCATTACCACCAAGTATCAACAAGACTGTGTGAAAAAATATTTGCTGGAATTTCGGAAACTCGTTATTTCTTAGATGCCTGACAACCCATCACAATGAAAGTGCTTTCAACACTCTGTGCCTAGGGCTAGTTTAAGAGGAAACAAACCATAGAGACAAAACTGAGAACTCCTTTATTTTGTCAAGTTTCAAACAGCTATGACAAACCATGTTGGATTTAGGGTTCCAAATTCATCTCTTCTATATAGGAGAGAATAGACGGAAACCTAAATATAAAAATTGCTACTGTACACGAACGTTTCAACCTAGAAGAACTAAATTTGGTGAGCCAAGTGGGATTTGTGTACTGATCATTAGCAACAAGTATCATCAAGATTGGGTGAAAAAATATTTGCTGGTATTTCGGAAACTCGTTATTTCTTAGAACTCGTTATTTCTTAGAAGCTTGGCAACCACTTTCAATGAAAGTGCTTTTTCCACAGTCTGTTCCTTGGGCTACTTGAAGAGGAAACAAACCATAGAGACAAAACTGAGAACTCCTTTATTTTGTCAAGTTTCAAGGAGCTACTACAAAGCATGTTGAATTTAGAGTTCCAAATTCATCAATCTATATAGGAGAGAACAGAGAGAATCCTAAATATAAAAACTGCTACTGTAGACGAACGCTTCAACCTGGAAGAACAAAATTTGGTAAGCCAAGTGGGATTTGTGTACTGATCATTACCACCGAGTATCATCAAGATTGGGTGAAAAAATATTTGCTGGTATTTCGGAAACTCGTTATTTCTTAGAAGCTTGGCAACCCCTCTCAATGAAAGTTCTTTTCCACAGTCTGTGCCTAGGGCTACTTGAAGAGGAAACAAACCATAGAGACAAATGTGAGAACTCCTTTATTCTGTCAATTTCAAAGAGCTACTACAAACCATGTTGGATTTAGAGTTCCAAATTCATCTATCTATATAGGAGAGAACAAAGAGAAACCTAAATATATAAACTGCTACTGTAGACGAACGCTTCAACCTAGAAGAAAAAAAATTGGTGAGCCATGTGGGATTTGTGTGCTGATCATTACCACCAAGTATCAACAAGATTGTGTGAAAAAATATTTGCTGGTATTTCGGAAACTTGTTATTTCTTAGAAGCTTGGCAACCCATCTCAATGAAAGTGCTTTCCACAGTCTGTGCCTAGGGCTACCTAAGAGGAAACAAACCATAGAGACAAAACTGAGAACTCCTCTATTTTGTCAAGTTTCAAAGAGCTACTACAAACCATGTTGGATTTAGAGTTCCAAATTCATCTATCTATATAGGAGAGAACAGAGGGAAACCTAAATATAAATACTGCTACTGTAGACGAACGCTTCAACCTAGAAGAACAAAATTTGGTAAGCCAAGTGGGATTTGTGTACTGATCATTACCACCAAGTATCATCAAGATTGGGTGAAAAATATTTGCTGGTATTTCGGAAACTCGTTATTTCTTAGAAGCTTGGCAACCCCTCTCAATAAAAGTGCTTTTCCACAGTCTGTGCCTAGGCTACTTGAAGAGGAAACAAACCATAGAGACAAATCTGAGAACTCCTTTATTTTGTCAAGTTTCAAAGAGCTACTACAAAACATGTTGGATTTAGAGTTCCAAATTCATCTATCTATATAGGAGAGAACAGAGAGAAACCTAAATATAAAAACTGCTACTGTAGACGAACGCTTCAACCTAGCAGAACAAAATTTGGTGAGGCAAGGTGTAGATCACTACCACCAAGTATATGGGGTGAAGAAATATTTGCTGGTATTTCGGAAACTCGTTATTTCCTAGAAGCTTGGCAACCCCTCTCAATGAAAGTGCTTTTCCACAGTCTGTGCCATGGGCTACATGAAGAGGAAACAAACCATAGAGACAAAACTGAGAACTCCTTTATTTTGTCAAGTTTCAAGGAGCTACTACAAAGCATGTTGGATTTAGATTTCTAAATTCATCTATCTATATAGGAGAGTACAGAGGGAAACCTAAATATAAAAACTGCTACTGTAGACGAACGCTTCAACCTAGAAGAACAAAATTTGGTGAGGCAAGTGGGATTTGTGTACTGATCATTACCACCAAGTATCAACAAGATTGTGTGAAAAAATATTTGCTGGTATTTCGCAAACTCGTTATTTCTTAGAAGCTTGACAACCCATCACAATGAAAGTGCTTTCCACAGTCTGTGCCTAGGACTACTTTAAAAGGAAACAAACTATAGAGACAAAACTGAGAACTCCTTTATTTTGTCAAGTTTCAAACAGCTACTACAAACCATGTTGATTTAGAGCTCCAAATTCATCTATCTATATAGGAGAGAACAGAGGGAAACCTAAATATAAAAATTGCTACTGTACACGAACGATTCAACCTGAAGAACTAAATTTGGTGAGCCAAGTGGGATTTGTGTACTGATCATTAGCAACAAGTATCGTCAAGATTGGGTGAAAAAATATTTGCTGGTATTTCGGAAACTCGTTATTTCTTAGAAGCTTGGCAACCCCTCTCAATGAAAGTGCTTTTCCACAGTCTGTTCCTAGGGCTACTTGAAGAGGAAACAAACAATAGAGACAAAACTGAGAACTCCTTTATTTTGTCAAGTTTCAAGGAGCTACTACAAAGCATGTTGGATTTAGAGTTCCAAATTCATCTATCTATATAGGAGAGAACAGAGAGAAACCTAAATACAAAAACGGTACTGTAGACGAACGCTTCAACCTAGAAGAACAAAATTTGGTGAGCCAAGTGGGATTTGTGTACTGATCATTACCACCAAGTATCATCAAGATTGGGTGAAAAAATATATGCTGGTATTTCGGAAACTCGTTGTTTCTAAGAAGCTAGGCAACCCCTCTCAATGAAAGTGCTTTTCCACAATCTGTGCCTAGGGCTACTTGAAGAGGAAACAAACCATAGAGACAAATCTGAGAACTCCTTTATTTTGTCAATTTCAAAGAGCTAGTACAAAACATGTTGGATTTAGAGTTCCAAATTCATCTATCTATATAGTAGAGAACAGAGAGAAACCTAAATATAAAAACTGCTACTGTAGATGAACGCTTCAACCTAGAAGAACAAAATTTGGTGAGCCATGTGGGATTTGTGTGCTGATCATTACCACCAAGTATCAACAAGATTGTCTGAAAAAATATTTGCTGGTATTTCGGAAACTCGTTATTTCTTAGAAGCTTGGCTACCCATCTCAATGAAAGTGCTTTCCACAGTCTGTGCCTAGGGCTACTTTAAGAGGAAACAAACCATAGAGACAAAACTGAGAACTCCTCTATTTTGTCAAGTTTCAAAGAGCTACTACAAACCATGTTGGATTTAGAGTTCCAAATTCATCTATCTATATAGGAGAGAAAAGAGGGAAACCTAAATATAAAAACTGCTACTTTAGACGAACGCTTCAACCTAGAAGAACAAAATTTGGTAAGCCAAGTGGGATTTGTGTACTGATCATTACCACCAAGTATCATCAAGATTGGGTGAAAAAATATTTGCTGGTATTTCAGAAACTCGTTATTTCTTAGAAGCTTGGCAACCCCTCTCAATGAAAGTGCTTTTCCACAGTCTGTGCCTAGGGCTACTTGAAGAGGAAACAAACCATAGAGACAATCTGAGAACTCCTTTATTTTGTCAATTTCAATTAGCTACTACAAACCATGTTGGATTTAGAGTTCCAAATTCATCTATCTATATAGGAGAGAACAAAGAGAAACCTAAATATATAAACTGCTACTGTAGACGAACGCTTCAACCTAGAAAAAAAAAATTGGTGAGCCATGTGGGATTTGTGTGCTGATCATTACCACCAAGTATCAACAAGATTGTGTGAAAAAATATTTGCTGGTATTTCGGAAACTCGTTATTTCTTAGAAGCTTGGCAACCCATCTCAATGAAAGTGCTTTCCACAGTCTGTGCCTAGGGCTACTTTAAGAGGAAACAAACCATAGAGACAAAACTGAGAACTCCTCTATTTTGTCAAGTTTCAAAGAGCTACTACAAACCATGTTGGATTTAGAGTTCCAAATTCATCTTTCTATATAGGAGAGAACAGAGGGAAACCTAAATATAAAAATTGCTACTGTAGACGAACGCTTCAACCTAGAAGAACAAAATTTGGTAAGCCAAGTGGGATTTGTGTACTGATCATTACCACCAAGTATCAACAAGATTGTGTGAAAAAATATTTGCTGGTATTTCGGAAACTCGTTATTTCTTAGATGCTTGACAACCCATCACAATGAAAGTGCTTTCCACAGTCTGTGCCTAGGGCTAGTTTAAGAGGAAACAAACCATAGAGACAAAACTGAGAACTCCGTTATTTTGTCAAGTTTCAAACAGCTACGACAAACCATGTTGGATTTAGGGTTCCAAATTCATCTATCTATATAGGAGAGAACAGACGGAAACCTAAATATAAAAACTGCTACTGTAGACGAACGTTTCAACCTAGAAGAACTAAATTTGGTGAGCCAAGTGGGATTTGTCTACTGATCATTAGCAACAAGTATCATCAAGATTGGGTGAAAAAATATTTGCTGGTATTTCGGAAACTCGTTATTTCTTAGAAGATTGGCAACCCCTTTCAATGAAAGTGCTTTTCCACAGTCTGTTCCTAGGGCTACTTGAAGAGGAAACAAACCATAGAGACAAAACTGAGAACTCCTTTATTTTGTCAATTTTCAAGGAGCTACTACAAAGCATGTTGGATTTAGAGTTCCAAATTCATCTATCTATATAGGAGAGAACAGAGAGAATCCTAAATATAAAAACTGCTACTGTAGACGAACGCTTCAACCTGGAAGAAAAAATTTGGTAAGCCAAGTGGGATTTGTGTACTGATCATTACCACCAAGTATCATCAAGATTGGGTGAAAAAATATTTGCTGGTATTTCGGAAACTCGTTATTTCTTAGAAGCTTGGCAACCCCTCTCAATGAAAGTGCTTTTCCACAGTCTGTGCCTAGGGCTACTTGAAGAGGAAACAAACCATAGAGACAAATCTGAGAACTCCTTTATTTTGTCAAGTTTCAAAGAGCTACTACAAAACATGTTGGATTTAGAGTTCCAAATTCATCTATCTATATAGGAGAGAACAGAGAGAAACCTAAATATAAAAACTGCTACTGTAGACGAACGCTTCAACCTAGCAGAACAAAATTTGGTGAGGCAAGTGGGATTTGTGTACTGATCATTACCACCAAGTATCATCAAGATTCGGTGAAGAAATATTTGCTGGTATTTCGGTAACTCGTTGTTTCTTAGAAGCTTGGCAACCCATCTCAATGAAAGTGCTTTCCACAGTCTGTGCCTAGGGCTACTTTAAGAGGAAACAAACCATAGAGACAAAACTGAGAACTCCTCTATTTTGTCAAGTTTCAAAGAGCTACTACAAACCATGTTGGATTTAGAGTTCCAAATTCATCTATCTATATAGGAGAGAACAGAGGGAAACCTAAATATAAAAACTGCTACTGTAGACGAACGCTTCAACCTAGAATAACAAAATTTGGTAAGCCAAGTGGGATTTGTGTACTGATCATTACCACCAAGTATCATCAAGATTGGGTGAAAAAATATTTGCTGGTATTTCAGAAACTCGTTATTTCTTAGAAGCTTGGCAACCCCTCTCAATGAATGTGCTTTTCCACAGTCTGTGCCTAGGGCTACTTGAAGAGGAAACAAACCATAGAGACAAATCTGAGAACTCCTTTATTTTGTCAATTTCAATGAGCTACTACAAACCATGTTGGATTTAGAGTTCCAAATTCATCTATCTATATAGGAGAGAACAAAGAGAAACCTAAATATATAAACTGCTACTGTAGACGAACGCTTCAACCTAGAAAAAAAAATTGGTGAGCCATGTGGGATTTGTGTGCTGATCATTACCACCAAGTATCAACAAGATTGTGTGAAAAAATATTTGCTGGTATTTCGGAAACTCGTTATTTCTTAGAAGCTTGGCAACCCATCTCAATGAAAGTGCTTTCCACAGTCTGTGCCTAGGGCTACTTTAAGAGGAAACAAACCATAGAGACAAAACTGAGAACTCCTCTATTTTGTCAAGTTTCAAAGAGCTACTACAAACCATGTTGGATTTAGAGTTCCAAATTCATCTTTCTATATAGGAGAGAACAGAGGGAAACCTAAATATAAAAATTGCTACTGTAGACGAACGCTTCAACCTAGAAGAACAAAATTTGGTAAGCCAAGTGGGATTTGTGTACTGATCATTTACCACCAAGTATCAACAAGATTGTGTGAAAAAATATTTGCTGGTATTTCGGAAACTCGTTATTTCTTAGATGCTTGACAACCCATCACAATGAAAGTGCTTTCCACAGTCTGTGCCTAGGGCTAGTTTAAGAGGAAACAAACCATAGAGACAAAACTGAGAACTCCTTTATTTTGTCAAGTTTCAAACAGCTACGACAAACCATGTTGGATTTAGGGTTCCAAATTCATCTATCTATATAGGAGAGAACAGACGGAAACCTAAATATAAAAATTGCTACTGTACACGAACGTTTCAACCTAGAAGAACTAAATTTGGTGAGCCAAGTGGGATTTGTCTACTGATCATTAGCAACAAGTATCATCAAGATTGGGTGAAAAAATATTTGCTGGTATTTCGGAAACTCGTTATTTCTTAGAAGATTGGCAACCCCTTTCAATGAAAGTGCTTTTCCACAGTCTGTTCCTAGGGCTACTTGAAGAGGAAACAAACCATAGAGACAAAACTGAGAACTCCTTTATTTTGTCAATTTTCAAGGAGCTACTACAAAGCATGTTGAATTTAGAGTTCCAAATTCATCTATCTATATAGGAGAGAACAGAGAGAATCCTAAATATAAAAACTGCTACTGTAGACGAACGCTTCAACCTGGAAGAAGAAAATTTGGTAAGCCAAGTGGGATTTGTGTACTGATCATTACCACCAAGTATCATCAAGATTGGGTGAAAAAATATTTGCTGGTATTTCGGAAACTCGTTATTTCTTAGAAGCTTGGCAACCCCTCTCAATAAAGTGCTTTTCCACAGTCTGTGCCTAGGGCTACTTGAAGAGGAAACAAACCATAGAGACAAATCTGAGAACTCCTTTATTTTGTCAAGTTTCAAAGAGCTACTACAAAACATGTTGGATTTAGAGTTCCAAATTCATATGTCTATATAGGAGAGAACAGAGGGAAAACTAAATATAAAAACTGCTACTGTAGGTGAACGCTTCAACCTAGCAGAACACAATTTGGTGAGCCAAGTGGGATTTGTGTACTGATCATTACCACCAAGTATCATCAAGATTCGGTGAAGAAATATTTGCTGGTATTTCGGTAACTCATTATTTCTTAGAAGCTTGGCAACCAATCTCAATGAAAGTGCTTTCCACAGTCTGTGCCTAGGGCTACTTTAAAGGAAACAAACCATAGAGACAAAACTGAGAACTCCTCTTTTTTTTCAAGTTTCAAAGAGCTACTACAAACCATGTTGGATTTAGAGTTCCAAATTTATCTATCTATATAGGAGAGAACAGAGGGAAACCTAAATATAAAAACTGCTACTGTAGACGAACGCTTCAACCTAGAAGAACAAAATTTGGTAAGCCAAGTGGGATTTGTGTACTGATCATTAGCACCAAGTATCATCAAGATTGGTGAAAAAATATTTGCTGGTATTTCGGAAAATCGTTATTTCTTAGAAGCTTGGCAACCCCTCTCAATGAAAGTGCTTTCCACAGTCTGTGCCTAGGGCTACTTGAAGAGGAAACAAACCATAGAGACAAAACTGAGAATTCCTTTATTTTGTCAAGTTTCAAATAGCTACTACAAACCATGTTGGATTTAGAGTTCCAAATTCATCTATCTGTATAGGAGAGAACAAAGGGAAACCTAAATATAAAAACTGCTACTGTACACGAACGCTTCAACCTGGAAGAACAAAATTTGGTGAGCCAAGTGGGATTTGTGTACTGATTATTAGCAACAAGTATCATCAACATTGGGTGAAAAAATGTTTGCTGGTATTTCGGAAACTCGTGATTTCTTAGAAGCTTGGCAAACCCTCTCAATGAAAGTGCTTTTCCAAATTCTGTGCCTAGGGCTTCTTGAAGAGGAAACAAACCATAGCGACAAAACTGAGAACTCCTTTATTTTGTCAAGTTTCAAAGAGCTACTACAAACCATGTTGGATTTAGAGTTCCAAATTCATCTTTCTATATTGGAGAGAACAGAGGGAAACCTAAATATAAAAACTGCTACTGTAGACGAACGCTTCAACCTAGAAGAACAAAATTTGATGAGCCAAGTGGGATTTGTGTACTGATCATTACCACCAAGTATCATCAAGATTGGGTGAAAAAATATTTGCTGGTATTTCGGAAACTCGTTATTTCGTAGAAGCTTGGCAACCCCTCTCAATGAAAGTGCTTTCCACAGTCTATGCCTAGGGCTACTTGAAGAGGAAACAAACCATAGAGACAAAACTGAGAACTCCTTTATTTTGTCAAGTTTCAAAGAGCTACTACAAACCATGTTGGATTTAGAGTTCCAAATTCATCTATCTATATAGGAGAGAACAGAGAGAAACCTAAATACAAAAACTGTACTGTAGACGAACGCTTCAACCTAGAAGAACAAAATTTGGTGAGCCAAGTGGGATTTGTGTACTGATCATTACCACCAAGTATCAACAAGATTGTGTGAAAAAATATTTGCTGGTATTTCGGAAACTCGTTATTACTTAGAAGCTTGGCAACCCATCTCAATGAAAGTGCTTTCCACAGTCTGTGCCTAGGGCTACTTGAAGAGGAAACAAACCATAGAGACAAAACTGAGAACTCCTTTATTTTGTCAAGTATCAAAGAGCTACTACAAACCATGTTGGATTTAGAGTTCCAAATTCATCTATCTATATATGAGAGAACAGAGTGAAACCTAAATATAAAAACTGCTACTATAGACGAACGCTTCAACCAAGAAGAACAAAATTTGGTGAGCCACGTGGGATTTGTGTACTGATCATTACCACCAAGTGTCATCAAGATTGGGTGAAAAAATATTTGCTGGTATTTCGGAAACTCGTGATTTCTTATAAGCTTGGGAACCCCTCTCAATGAAAGTGCTTTTCCACAGTCTGTGCCTAGGGCTACTTGAAGAGGAAACAAACCATAGAGAAAAATCTGAGAACTCCTTTATTTTTTCAAGTTTCAAAGAGCTACTACAAACCATGTTGGAATTAGAGTTCCAAATTCATCTTTCTATATAGGAGAGAACAGAGGGAAACCTAAATATAAAAACTGTACTGTAGACGAACGCTTCAACCTAGAAGAACAAAATTTGGTGAGCCAAGTGGGATTTGTGTACTGATCATTAGCAACAAGTATCATCAAGATTGGGTGAAAAAATGTTTGCTGGTATTTCGGAAACTCGTGATTTCTTAGAAGCTTGGCAAACCCTCTCAATGAAAGTGCTTTTCCACAGTCTGTTCCTAGGGCTACTTGAAGAGGAAACAACCCATAGCGACAAAACTGAGAACTCCTTTATTTTTTCAAGTTTCAAAGAGCTACTACAAACCATGTTGGAAATAGAGTTCCAAATTCATCTTTCTATATAGGAGAGAACAGAGGGAAACCTAAATATAAAAACTGCTACTGTAGACAAACGCTTCAACCTAGAAGAACAAAATTTGGTAAGCCAAGTGGGATTTGTGTACTGACCATTAGCACCAAGTATCATCAAGATTGGGTGAAAAAATATTTGCTGGTATTTCGGAAACTCGTTATTTCGTAGACTTGGCAACCCCTCTCAATGAAAGTGCTTTCCACAGTCTGTGCCTAGGGCTACTTGAAGAGGAAACAAACCATAGAGACAAAACTGAGAACTCCTTTATTTTGTCAAGTTTCAAAGAGCTACTACAAACCATGTTGGATTTAGAGTTCCAAATTTATCTATATATATGGGAGAGAACAGAGGGAAACCTAAATATAAAAACTGCTACTGTAGACGAACGCTTCAACCTAGAAGAACAAAATTTGGTGAGGCAAGTGGGATTTGTGTAGTGATCATTACCAGCAAGTATTATCAAGATTGGGTGTAAAAATATTTGCTGGTATTTCGGAAACTCGTTATTTCCTAGAAGCTTGGCAACCCCTCTCAATGAAAGTGCTTTTCCCCAGTTTGTGCCTAGGGCTACTTGAAGAGGAAACAAACCATAGAGACAAATCTGAGAACTCCTTTATTTTGTCAAGTTTCAAAGAGCTACTACAAACCATGTTGGATTTAGAGTTCAAAATTCATCCATCTGTATAGGAGAGAACAGAGGGAAACCTAAATATAAAAACTGCTACTGTACACGAACGCTTCAACCTAGAAGAACTAAATTTGGTGAGCCAAGTGGGATTTGTGTACTGATTATTAGCAACAAGTATCATCAAGATTGGGTGAAAAAATATTTGCTGGTATTTCGGAAACTCGTTATTTCCTAGAAGCTTGGCAACCCCTCTCAATGAAAGTGCTTTTCCCCAGTTTGTGCCTAAGGCTACTTGAAGAGGAAACAAACCATAGAGACAAATCTGAGAACTCCTTTATTTTGTCAAGTTTCAAAGAGCTACTACAAACCATGTTGGATTTAGAGTTCCAAATTCATCTATCTATATAGGAGAGAACAGAGAGAAACCTAAATACAAAAACGGTACTGTAGACGAACGCTTCAACCTAGAAGAACAAAATTTGGTGAGCCAAGTGGGATTTGTGTACTGATCATTACCACCAAGTATCAACAAGATTGTGTGAAAAAATATTTGCTGGTATTTCGGAAACTCGTTATTTCTTAGAAGCTTGGCAACCCATCTCAATGAAAGTGCTTTCCACAGTCTGTGCCTAGGGCTACTTGAAGAGGAAACAAACCATAGAGACAAAACTGAGAACTCCTTTATTTTGTCAAGTATCAAAGAGCTACTACAAACCCTGTTGGATTTAGAGTTCCAAATTCATCTATCTATATATGAGAGAACAGAGTGAAACCTAAATATAAAAACTGCTACTGTAGACGAACGCTTCAACCAAGAAGAACAAAATTTGGTGAGCCACGTGGGATTTGTGTACTGATCATTACCACCAAGTATCATCAAGATTGGGTGAGAAAATATTTGCTGGTATTTCGGAAACTCGTGATTTCTTATAAGCTTGGGAACCCCTCTCAATAAAAGTGCTTTTCCACAGTCTGTGCCTAGGGCTACTTGAAGAGTAAACAAACCATAGCGACAAAACTGAGAACTCCTTTATTTTTTCAAGTTTCAAAGAGCTACTACAAACCATGTTGGATTTAGAGTTCCAAATTCATCTTTCTATATAGGAGAGAACAGAGGGAAACCTAAATATAAAAACTGCTACTGTAGAGGAACGCTTCAACCTAGAAGAACAGAATTTAGTGAGCCAAGTGGGATTTTTGTACTGATCAATACCACCAAGTATCATCAAGATTGGGTGAAAAAATATTTGCTGGTATTTCGGAAACTCGTGATTTCTTAGAAGCTTGGGAACCCCTCTCAATGAAAGTGCTTTTCCACAGTCTGTGCCTAGGGCTACTTGAAGAGGAAACAAACCATAGCGACAAAACTGAGAACTCCTTTATTTTGTCAAGTTTCAAAGAGCTACTACAAACCATGTTGGATTTAGAGTTCCAAATTCATCTTTCTATATAGGAGAGAACAGAGGGAAACCTCAATATAAAAACTGCTACTGTAGACGAACGCTTCATCCTAGAAGAACAAAATTTGGTGAGGCAAGTGGGAGTTGTGTACTGATCATTACCAGCAAGTATTATCAAGATTGGGTGTAAAAATATTTGCTGGTATTTCGGAAACTCGTTATTTCGTAGAAGCTTTGCAACAACTCTCAATGAAAGTGCATTCCACAGTCTGTGCCTAGGGCTACTTGAAGAGGAAACAAACCATAGAGACAAAACTGAGAACTCCTTTATTTTGTCAAGTTTCAAAGAGCTACTACAAACTATGTTGGATTTAGAGTTCCAAATTTATCTATCTGTATAGGAGAGAACAGAGGGAAACCTAAATATAAAAACCGCTACTATACACGAATGCTTCAACCTAGAAGAACTAAATTTTGTGAGCCAAGTGGGATTTGTGTACTGATTATTAGCAATAAGTATCATTAAGATTGGGTGAAAAAATATTTGCTGGTATTTCGGAAACTCGTTATTTCTTAGAAGCTTGGCAACCCCTCTCAATGAAAGTGCTTTTCCACAGTCTGTGCCATGGGCTACATGAAGAGGAAACAAACCATAGAGACAAAACTGAGAACTCCTTTATTTTGTCAAGTTTCAAGGAGCTACTACAAAGCATGTTGGATTTAGATTTCTAAATTCATCTATCTATATAGGAGAGTACAGAGGGAAACCTAAATATAAAAACTGCTACTGTAGACGAACGCTTCAACCTAGAAGAACAAAATTTGGTGAGGCAAGTGGGATTTGTGTACTGATCATTACCACCAAGTATCAACAAGATTGTGTGAAAAAATATTTGCTGGTATTTCGCAAACTCGTTATTTCTTAGAAGCTTGACAACCCATCACAATGAAAGTGCTTTCCACAGTCTGTGCCTAGGACTACTTTAAAAGGAAACAAACTATAGAGACAAAACTGAGAACTCCTTTATTTTGTCAAGTTTCAAACAGCTACTACAAACCATGTTGGATTTAGAGCTCCAAATTCATCTATCTATATAGGAGAGAACAGAGGGAAACCTAAATATAAAAATTGCTACTGTACACGAACGATTCAACCTAGAAGAACTAAATTTGGTGAGCCAAGTGGGATTTGTGTACTGATCATTAGCAACAAGTATCGTCAAGATTGGGTGAAAAAATATTTGCTGGTATTTCGGAAACTCGTTATTTCTTAGAAGCTTGGCAACCCCTCTCAATGAAAGTGCTTTTCCACAGTCTGTTCCTAGGGCTACTTGAAGAGGAAACAAACAATAGAGACAAAACTGAGAACTCCTTTATTTTGTCAAGTTTCAAGGAGCTACTACAAAGCATGTTGGATTTAGAGTTCCAAATTCATCTATCTATATAGGAGAGAACAGAGAGAAACCTAAATACAAAAACGGTACTGTAGACGAACGCTTCAACCTAGAAGAACAAAATTTGGTGAGCCAAGTGGGATTTGTGTACTGATCATTACCACCAAGTATCATCAAGATTGGGTGAAAAAATATATGCTGGTATTTCGGAAACTCGTTGTTTCTAAGAAGCTAGGCAACCCCTCTCAATGAAAGTGCTTTTCCACAATCTGTGCCTAGGGCTACTTGAAGAGGAAACAAACCATAGAGACAAATCTGAGAACTCCTTTATTTTGTCAATTTCAAAGAGCTAGTACAAAACATGTTGGATTTAGAGTTCCAAATTCATCTATCTATATAGTAGAGAACAGAGAGAAACCTAAATATAAAAACTGCTACTGTAGATGAACGCTTCAACCTAGAAGAACAAAATTTGGTGAGCCATGTGGGATTTGTGTGCTGATCATTACCACCAAGTATCAACAAGATTGTCTGAAAAAATATTTGCTGGTATTTCGGAAACTCGTTATTTCTTAGAAGCTTGGCTACCCATCTCAATGAAAGTGCTTTCCACAGTCTGTGCCTAGGGCTACTTTAAGAGGAAACAAACCATAGAGACAAAACTGAGAACTCCTCTATTTTGTCAAGTTTCAAAGAGCTACTACAAACCATGTTGGATTTAGAGTTCCAAATTCATCTATCTATATAGGAGAGAACAGAGGGAAACCTAAATATAAAAACTGCTACTGTAGACGAACGCTTCAACCTAGAAGAACAAAATTTGGTAAGCCAAGTGGGATTTGTGTACTGATCATTACCACCAAGTATCATCAAGATTGGGTGAAAAAATATTTGCTGGTATTTCAGAAACTCGTTATTTCTTAGAAGCTTGGCAACCCCTCTCAATGAAAGTGCTTTTCCACAGTCTGTGCCTAGGGCTACTTGAAGAGGAAACAAACCATAGAGACAATCTGAGAACTCCTTTATTTTGTCAATTTCAATTAGCTACTACAAACCATGTTGGATTTAGAGTTCCAAATTCATCTATCTATATAGGAGAGAACAAAGAGAAACCTAAATATATAAACTGCTACTGTAGACGAACGCTTCAACCCAGAAAAAAAAAATTGGTGAGCCATGTGGGATTTGTGTGCTGATCATTACCACCAAGTATCAACAAGATTGTGTGAAAAAATATTTGCTGGTATTTCGGAAACTCGTTATTTCTTAGAAGCTTGGCAACCCATCTCAATGAAAGTGCTTTCCACAGTCTGTGCCTAGGGCTACTTTAAGAGGAAACAAACCATAGAGACAAAACTGAGAACTCCTCTATTTTGTCAAGTTTCAAAGAGCTACTACAAACCATGTTGGATTTAGAGTTCCAAATTCATCTTTCTATATAGGAGAGAACAGAGGGAAACCTAAATATAAAAATTGCTACTGTAGACGAACGCTTCAACCTAGAAGAACAAAATTTGGTAAGCCAAGTGGGATTTGTGTACTGATCATTACCACCAAGTATCAACAAGATTGTGTGAAAAAATATTTGCTGGTATTTCGGAAACTCGTTATTTCTTAGATGCTTGACAACCCATCACAATGAAAGTGCTTTCCACAGTCTGTGCCTAGGGCTAGTTTAAGAGGAAACAAACCATAGAGACAAAACTGAGAACTCCTTTATTTTGTCAAGTTTCAAACAGCTACGACAAACCATGTTGGATTTAGGGTTCCAAATTCATCTATCTATATAGGAGAGAACAGACGGAAACCTAAATATAAAAATTGCTACTGTACACGAACGTTTCAACCTAGAAGAACTAAATTTGGTGAGCCAAGTGGGATTTGTCTACTGATCATTAGCAACAAGTATCATCAAGATTGGGTGAAAAAATATTTGCTGGTATTTCGGAAACTCGTTATTTCTTAGAAGATTGGCAACCCCTTTCAATGAAAGTGCTTTTCCACAGTCTGATCCTAGGGCTACTTGAAGAGGAAACAAACCATAGAGACAAAACTGAGAACTCCTTTATTTTGTCAATTTTCAAGGAGCTACTACAAAGCATGTTGGATTTAGAGTTCCAAATTCATCTATCTATATAGGAGAGAACAGAGAGAATCCTAAATATAAAAACTGCTACTGTAGACGAACGCTTCAACCTGGAAGAAAAAATTTGGTAAGCCAAGTGGGATTTGTGTACTGATCATTACCACCAAGTATCATCAAGATTGGGTGAAAAAATATTTGCTGGTATTTCGGAAACTCGTTATTTCTTAGAAGCTTGGCAACCCCTCTCAATGAAAGTGCTTTTCCACAGTCTGTGCCTAGGGCTACTTGAAGAGGAAACAAACCATAGAGACAAATCTGAGAACTCCTTTATTTTGTCAAGTTTCAAAGAGCTACTACAAAACATGTTGGATTTAGAGTTCCAAATTCATCTATCTATATAGGAGAGAACAGAGAGAAACCTAAATATAAAAACTGCTACTGTAGACGAACGCTTCAACCTAGCAGAACAAAATTTGGTGAGGCAAGTGGGATTTGTGTACTGATCATTACCACCAAGTATCATCAAGATTCGGTGAAGAAATATTTGCTGGTATTTCGGTAACTCGTTGTTTCTTAGAAGCTTGGCAACCCATCTCAATGAAAGTGCTTTCCACAGTCTGTGCCTAGGGCTACTTTAAGAGGAAACAAACCATAGAGACAAAACTGAGAACTCCTCTATTTTGTCAAGTTTCAAAGAGCTACTACAAACCATGTTGGATTTAGAGTTCCAAATTCATCTATCTATATAGGAGAGAACAGAGGGAAACCTAAATATAAAAACTGCTACTGTAGACGAACGCTTCAACCTAGAATAACAAAATTTGGTAAGCCAAGTGGGATTTGTGTACTGATCATTACCACCAAGTATCATCAAGATTGGGTGAAAAAATATTTGCTGGTATTTCAGAAACTCGTTATTTCTTAGAAGCTGGCAACCCCTCTCAATGAATGTGCTTTTCCACAGTCTGTGCCTAGGGCTACTTGAAGAGGAAACAAACCATAGAGACAAATCTGAGAACTCCTTTATTTTGTCAATTTCAATGAGCTACTACAAACCATGTTGGATTTAGAGTTCCAAATTCATCTATCTATATAGGAGAGAACAAAGAGAAACCTAAATATATAAACTGCTACTGTAGACGAACGCTTCAACCTAGAAAAAAAAATTGGTGAGCCATGTGGGATTTGTGTGCTGATCATTACCACCAAGTATCAACAAGATTGTGTGAAAAAATATTTGCTGGTATTTCGGAAACTCGTTATTTCTTAGAAGCTTGGCAACCCATCTCAATGAAAGTGCTTTCCACAGTCTGTGCCTAGGGCTACTTTAAGAGGAAACAAACCATAGAGACAAAACTGAGAACTCCTCTATTTTGTCAAGTTTCAAAGAGCTACTACAAACCATGTTGGATTTAGAGTTCCAAATTCATCTTTCTATATAGGAGAGAACAGAGGGAAACCTAAATATAAAAATTGCTACTGTAGACGAACGCTTCAACCTAGAAGAACAAAATTTGGTAAGCCAAGTGGGATTTGTGTACTGATCATTACCACCAAGTATCAACAAGATTGTGTGAAAAAATATTTGCTGGTATTTCGGAAACTCGTTATTTCTTAGATGCTTGACAACCCATCACAATGAAAGTGCTTTCCACAGTCTGTGCCTAGGGCTAGTTTAAGAGGAAACAAACCATAGAGACAAAACTGAGAACTCCTTTATTTTGTCAAGTTTCAAACAGCTACGACAAACCATGTTGGATTTAGGGTTCCAAATTCATCTATCTATATAGGAGAGAACAGACGGAAACCTAAATATAAAAATTGCTACTGTACACGAACGTTTCAACCTAGAAGA